>NC_053449.1:59322197-59505089 GCF_007990345.1 Gossypium hirsutum | reverse complement strand
ATATCATTAATATATAATAATATATACCTATATTTATATACATACCTTTGTTTAATCCAATAATTTATACAAGATCATACTTGTATATTCGAACATGTTATATACAATATCTATAGTCCAAAGTTTATTCAACTATTATACTTTAAATTATAGCTCAATCATAAGATAAAATTAGTATGCATGTATAAATATTAACTTAATAACTTTTAGTTGCTAATAGACTTACCTCGGATATCAGCAAACACGATCGACTATTCGATTACCTTCGACTTCCCCCGATCCAAATTCGTTTCTTCGTTCCTTGATCTAAACATAGTCAAATTTAACCTTTTTATTCATCAAAACATTCATTTGAGTCCAACAATACATAAATGGGAAAATTACCATTTTGCCCCTAACATTTTGCACTTTTTGCAATTTAGTCCTTTTTGCACAAAACACCAAATACACAAAATTTGCCCATAACACACAAGGGCCGAATATTCATGGTTCTCATACAAGTCCACACATTGCATTTATTTCACATTTTAGTCCCTCAAAATTTATTTTCACAATTTAGCCCTAAATACTCAAATTCATCAAAAATCCCAAGACAAAACATGTTAATCTAAGACATATCTTCCATTATTCATCATCAAACATCCCAAAACACAAATATTCATCAATGGCATAATTCAAAATATTCATCAATTCACAAAATTAAGACATGGGTTTGAAGTATTCAAAGCAACGATCTCAAAAACGTAAAAATTATCAAAAACTAAAATCAAATTAACCTTGAATTGAAATCCCTAAGATGGCCGAATGCTAAAGCTTGAAGAACAAAGTTTCTTTCTTTTTGTTTCGGTGATACAAACAATGAAGAAAGAAAGAAAACTTATTTCTTTTATGTTTTAATGATATAATAATATAATATTATACTATTACTATTATAACTTTTATATTTAATATATAAAAAGTATATATTAACTATCATTGCCGTCCACTATCTTTTAAAATGGGCTAATTGCCCTTTAAGAACCTCATATTTAAAAGCCACCATCAAATAAGCACTTTACACCTTAATAATCAAACTTCACATTTTATGCAATTTGATACTTTTGTCAATTAAACACATAAACAACAAAATTAATTCACGAAACTTTCACACATTTAAATTCACACATCATAAACACACAAAATAATATTAAAATATTTTTCAGACTCGGATTTGTGGTCCCGAAACCACTATGTCCAATTAGAGTCAAAATCGGGCTGTTACAGGAAGTGCCCTATCTATCTTGAGGAAGTCAAAAAGGACAAAGCAAGCGGAACGTCTGCTTCAGGTATTTATGTTATTGATATTAATTTATCAAAAACTACTTCATGGGTATTAGATACTGGTTATGGTTCTCATATTTGTACTTCTGTACAGGGACTACAAAGGAGTAGGACTTTGGCTAAAGGAGATGTGGACTTGTGAGTTAAAAATAGAGCAAAAACTGCTGCATTAGCTGTGGGAACATATACTTTATCTTTGCCTAGTGGACTTGATTTATGTTTAGAGGATTGTTATTTTGTGCCCAGTTTGACTAAAAACATTATTTCAATTTTTTATTTAGACAAAATTGGTTTTGAGATAATTATTAAGAATAATTGTTGTTCCTTTTATCTCAATAATATTTTTTATGGTTCGGTACAATTGATTAATGGCCTCTATATTTTAGATCAAATGAATCCCATTTACAAAATAAATACTAAAATATCGAAAATAAATGATTCAAATCAAACTTATCTATGGTATTGTCGTTTGGGTTACTTAAGTGAGAAACACATACCCAAACTCCATAAAGATGGTCTTTTGGATTCATTTGTTTTTGAACAATTTGAAGTATGTGAATCTTGCTTATTGGGAAAAATGAATAAATCTCCTTTTATTGGTAAAAGTGCACGAGCTAGTGATTTATTGGGCCTAATACATTTTGATGTATGTGGACCAATAAATACACATGCTAGAAGTGGATTTCACTACTTCATTACTTTCACTGATGATTTCAGTAGATATGGGTATGTCTATCTCATGCGCCATAAGTCTGAGTCCCTTGAAAAGTTCAAGGAATTCAAAAATGAAGTACAAAAACAACTAGGCAAAACTATCAAGACACTTCGATCTGATTGAGGTGGATAATATTTGAGCCTAGAATTTGATGATCTTTTGAAGGAATGTGGGATTATCTCACAACTTACTCCTCCTGGTACTCCTCAATGTAATGGAGTTTCTGAGAGAAGAAATCGAACTCTGTTAGACATGGTTCGATCCATGTTGAGTCATGCTAGTCTACCGACTTCTTTTTTAGGACATGCACTTGAGACAGCTACTTTCACACTAAATCGTGTTCCATCTAATTCGATTCAAAAGACGCTATATGAGATGTGGACTGGGAAACATCCCAGTATGTCTTTTATGAAAATTTGGGGTTACGAAGCTTATATTAAACGTCAGACATCTGCTAAGCTTGAACCCAAATCTAAAAGGTGTATTTTTGTGGGGTATCTGAAAGAAACCAACTGATATTATTTCTTTAATCCCACTGAGAACAAAATATTTGTTGCACGGACTGGTGTCTTTCTAGAGAGAGAATTTGTTTCTAGAAAAGAAAGTGGAAGAAATATTGAACTTGAAGAAGTTCGAGAATCACAAAATACCACTGAATCAGAGATAGAACAACAGCAAATTCCATAAGAAATTGAGGAACAAGTAACTACTGTAGAAACACAACCACCGTGTAGATCTTTAAGAGAATACCAAGCACCTGAGAGATATGGATTTCTCATTACAACGCATGGTGACGTTCTTCTTATAGATCAAGATGAGCCTAGGATTTATCAAGAAGCGGTGACAAGCCTAGACTCTGAGAAATGGCTTGAGGCCATGAGATCTGAGATGGATTCCATATATGAAAACCAAGTATGGACTTTGGTTGACCCACCCGAAGGGGTTAAACCTATAGGGTGCAAGTGGGTTTTCAAAAAGAAAATCGACATGGATGGTAATGTACAAACATACAAGAGGCAATTAGTCGCTAAAGGTTTTCGCCAAGTTTATGGTGTTGACTATGATGAAACATTTTCTCATGTGGCTATGTTCAAATTCATCAGGATCTTACTCGCCATAACTGCATTTCATGACTATGAGATCTGGCAGATGGACGTCAAAACAGTTTTCATTAACGGGAAACTTGAAGAGAATGTGTACATGACACAACCTGAAGGTTTTGTCATTCCAAAGGATACTAGAAAGATATGTAAGCTACAAAGTTCTATTTATGGATTAAAGCAAGCTTCTCGAAGTTGGAATCTTCGTTTTAACGATGCAATCAAAGAGTTTGGTTTCATAAAAAATGAAGATGAGCCATGTGTTTACAAGAAAGTTAATGAGAGCACTATAACATTCTTGGTATTGTATGTGGATGACATACTTATCATAGGAAATGACATACCTACATTGCAGTCTATTAAGACTTGATTAGGAAGCTGTTTTTCTATGAAGGACTTGGGCGAAGCCACTTACATTTTAGGAGTCAAGGTCTATAGAGATAGATCAAGATGACTACTAGGTCTAAGCCACAGTACATACATAGATAAAGTATTGAAAAGGTTCAGTATAGAAGAATCTAAAATATGATTCCTACCTATGAGACATGGTATTTCACTCTCGAAGGAAATGTGTCCTTCAACTCCACAAAAGATAAAATGCATGAGTAAAATTCCATATGCTTCCGCTATTGGATCTATCATGTATGCCATGTTATGTACCCGTCCAGATGTCTCATATGCCTTAAGTATGACGAGCAGGTACCAAGTAGATCCCGGTGAAGGTCACTGGACCACAGTCAAGAATATCCTTAAGTACTTAAGAAGAACTAAGGACACGTTCCTAATATAAGGAGGTGAGGAAGAGTTAAGTGTAAAAGGTTACACTGATGCCAGCTTCCAAATCGACAAAGACGATTCTCGATCACAATCAGGTTTTGTGTTTTGCCTTAATGATAGTACTGTGAGCTGGAAGAGTTCAAAGCAAAGTACAGCAGCCAATTCTACAACAGAGGCCGAGTATATTGCAGCCAGTGAGGCTGCAAAGGAAGCGGTTTGAATAAAAAAGTCCAATATTTAACTAGGGGTTGTGCCTAGCATATCAGATGCTATAGAACTCCGATGTGATAAAAATGGGGCCATTGCACAAGCTAAAGAACCTAAATCTCACCAGCAATCCAAACATATACTTAGGCGCTACCATCTTATTCGAGAGATTATCGATCGAAGGGATGTAGAGATATGAAGAGTACCTACAAATGATAACATTGCTGATCCCCTGACCAAGCTTCTGACACAGCAGAAGCATGATCGTTACACAAAATCGCTTGGTAGAGGTGCTCATAGGCCGGGCGGCCCGGCCCGGCCCGACGGCCCGCCCGAAATATGGGAGGGTTTGGGTAAAAATATAGGCCCGAAATATGGGCTTGGGCAATAAAATGAGGCCCGATTAAAAAACGGGCCGGGCCTTGGGCACCACTTTTTTGGCCCGGGCCCAGCCCGGCCCGGCCCGGCCCGAATATAATAATATTTTATTTTTTTTAATTTTAAAATACTTTTAAAATAAATTTTTTTAATTTTTAAAATAATTTTTGGTATTTATTTAAAAAACGGGCCGGGCCCGGGCCCGAACTTATGATTTTTTTCCCGGGCCGGGCTTGGGCAAAATTCTAGGCCCATATTTCGGGCCGGGCTGGGCCCGAGCCTAGAACTCGGGTCAAAATTTTTTTCTGGGCCCGGCCCAAACCCGGCCCGGCCCATGAGCAACTCTATCGCTTGGTATTAGATATATGAGTGATTGGTCTTAGTGCTAGTGGGAGATTGTCAGAGTATGCCCAAAGATCAATCATGATATGGTTGTAATAAGATACTTGATTTATCATGTTTATTAATATAAGGCGTTACCATTATTATTTCAGTTTCTTTTTTGTGTGTATAAATAAATTGTTTTATAATAATGTCCTGAGAATAATATGATTATTCTTAAAAGGTCATTAGTCAAGTATTATTGTTGGCTAGGACAACAATAATGCATTAAGACTAACATGTAGTTGATTGATGATAAAGAGTTGTCATTGATATGGAGTGTCAAAATCAATGCATGAATATGTATGTTAGAGAACAACATATTGGACTGACCTGTTATGAGTATGTTTCTTGTATTGTTATGTAATTGTCACAACATTACTCATAGTGATTAATATGTATATGATTCTCAGACTTGAGATCATCATTATCCCAACATCGTAAGTTGTATATTTTGATACAGTCAAACGTACACCGTAACTAGTTGTTCTATAAAAGCTGATGTTGGATATATCACGATCTATGTAGAAGGATATGGTTGATCGATATAGGATAAGTCCCTCCTACATAATGGGAGTAATATTTTAGGCCACTTGATTAAGTGAGATTAGAAATGCATGGCCATGCTTAAATAAGCTGATATGAGATGTCATACTTTTTTGTATATCATAGTCTACTCAAGCTATCAATGAACATGGGATGGACTATGCAAGTGTGACTATTCTATGACTTGTGTCTAACCCAGAGATAAATGATTTAAGGATTAATGTATGAAAGGTTAATCGCAAAAGGTTATGTCGAATCATGATTTCTTGTAACTTAGGTAGCAATGATGCATTGCTAGATGCCACTCATTGTTTGTAACATTAGAATCGTTCTAGTATTACTGCTAACGTTACAAGAACCTACAAGGTCTCACCTTATGGTTGAAATGAACGGAATAAAACATAGTTGGTATTGTGTTTAGTTGTCATATTAATTAAATTAATTGTAGAATTAATTTAATTGGGTAATCAAATATCGAACATATTATATGTACAAGGTTGTTGTACACATAATGAGAACATAGTTCTATTAATATATGAATTTGGTTCGTATATAAATTCAAATAAATATAGTTTACCGAAATCATTATTATAATCAATGTAATTATAAATTTTGGTTTAAAATATTGTTATATTTATTTAATTTCAATTATGATTATTATGTTCGAATAAATATTTAATGAATTATGATTCATCATATATATATACCAATTATAAGAGGGTTAAAGAGGGTGTGTTTTAAAAAAAACCCTAAAATTAAAAATCTCGTTTTTCTTTGCTTAAAAAGTCTAAGAGTCATCAAGCAAAGTCTTCTCCAAAAATAGTTTTGGGGATTTTTTCTGTTCATTATCAACTGGGTGGATTACGTAGAGGCCGGAGTCATCAAAGGTTGCGGCTTGGTTCGATAGTAGATCAGAATAATCGTTGCCGAAGTGTCGTTGCCTACTCAGTTTAAAGATTCGGTAATTTCAAAACCTTTATTTCACCCCGATTCGTTCCTCCCACATGGATCCACGGTTTAGATCTCCGGATGTATTAATTTTTGCTGCACCGTGGGGGTGCCGGCATTCCAACAGGATGGTCAATCTGAACGTATGATCCAGATTGTTGAAGATATACTTCGGTGTTATGTTTTAGAATTCGAAGGCAATTGGAAAAGCAATAATTGCCGTTAGTCGAATTCGCATACAATAACAGTTATCATTTAAGTATAAAATGGCACCGTACGAGGCTCTGTATGGTCGTAATTGTTGAACTCTATTGTATTAGACTAAACTCAGTGAGAAAAGATATATGGAATTGATTTTATTCGTAAAACTAAAGAAAGGTGAAAGTGATCCGAGACAGTTTAAAATTAGTATCTGATCGTCAACAATTCTATGTAGATTTAAAACGAAAATAAATAAAGTTTCAAATTAATGACAAGGTATTTTTGAAAGTTTCGCCTTGGAAGAAAATTTTCTGGTTTGGTTGTAAAGGAAAATTGAGTCCTCAATATATTAGGCAGTATGAAATTATTGAAAGGATCGGACCTATTGCGTATCGATTAGCATTACCGCCAGAATTTGACAGAATTCATAATGTTTTTCATATGTTATGTTACCACAGTATCGATAAGATTCGTCACATGTTATTTATTTGATAGATATTGAAATTCAGTCTGACATGACTTATAATGAGGAACCGATCAAAATTCTAGCACTTGAAGTGAAAGAACTGAGAAATAAAAATATAGCTTTAGTAAAAGTTTTCTAGCAATGGCACGATATAAAAGAAGCTACCTGGGAACCAGAGGAAACTATGAGAAAGCAATATCCAAACCTCATTAGTGGTAAGATTTTCGAGGACGAAAATTCTTAAAGGGGAGAGTTGTAACAGCTCGTTTTCAGTA
Source organism: Gossypium hirsutum (assembly GCF_007990345.1). Lineage (NCBI taxonomy): Eukaryota > Viridiplantae > Streptophyta > Magnoliopsida > Malvales > Malvaceae > Gossypium > Gossypium hirsutum. The sequence goes on along the minus strand of NC_053449.1, from coordinate 59,497,775 downwards.
AAATTAGAACAGTAGTTTTGGGACCACAAATCTGATTTTGGCAAGAAATTTTATTTTAATATTATTTTATGATCTACAATAAGATAATAATGTTATATGAAAATTTCGTAAAGAATTTTTACCAATTACATGTTTAATTTGATAAAGGACCAAATTGCACAAAGTGCAAAAGTTGAGTTCTAATAGCTAAAGGGATTAAATAGCTATAGAAATTTAAATTTGAGGTCTTTATATGGAAAATATACCATTAAAATGCTTAGTGGTTAAGGATGATGATTCATCCATGGAAAATAAAAAAAAGGATGAAATTGGAAAGTGAAATAATAGAAGATAATAAATGATAAAAAAATACCATCATTTATATCATCTTTCCCAAATTAAAAGCATAGAAACCCTAGCCATGGAAACCTAAGCTCAAGCCAACTTATTTTGCTTGATTAGGTAAGTATTCTTGCCTGTTTTTAATGATTTTTATATTTTCGAGATCGTAATAGCTTAATCTAGCTATCTCGGGGATAATTTTGCAAAGTTATCAAGGTACTAGGGTTTTGCCATGGATGAACATAGATGAATTATGAAGTTTTATGGTAGAAAATGAAAGATTGTTGATAGATAAACAACTTTTGTAAAGAGAATTTTGATGAAATTATGATTTAGAGACTAAATTGAAAAGATGTAAAATTCATGAAAAAATTCTAAATTTTATGAAATACATGGGCTGTAAATTTTACGTGTAAAAATCGCTAGGCTTGGAACAAGGATTAAATTGCATTAATTTTATTTTTCGAGCTTAGGGACGAAATCGTCATTAATTAAAAGTTTAGGGGGAAAATGGCAATTTTGCCTAAGATGTGAATTGAATTGAAATGAACATGAATTAATGTTAAATTCATTCATATAGACTCGGATAGACCAAATTTGGAGTTAGAACCAGGAAAAGAGAAAATGTCAGATATACTAAATTCAGAGTTAGAACGAGGAAAAGAGAAAATGTCGGATTAGTAGATTTTACATACATGAACATTCGTCGAGGTAAGTTCGTGTAACTAAATTGTGTATATTTATATGCTTGAATTAAATATTGTGCATGTAAATTGTATAAATGCCAAATATATGAAATTGGTTACATGTCCGATAAAGCCCGATAAATATTAAATCTTGTTTGAATAATGGAATTCGATGGATACAGGATTTCCTGATTGGTTGTGGTCATGCATGTGTTGCAGGCACACCACAGCTCCTACGAGCATCCCATTATAAGCCCTCTCGAGCTTCCCGTTATATGGTTCCTACAAGCATTCTGATCAGTAGTGATATTGCATGTGTTGCGGACTATCGCAGCTCTTCGTGAGTGTCCTGTTATATGATCGGTTGTAATCCTGCATATATTACGGACACAAACGCAACTCTTTCTGAGTGTCCTGATATGGCTCGCTTGAACTTCCCGATATATGGCTATTCGAGGCTCTTCGTGAGCTTCCTGAATAAAAGTTCTTAGTGAACTTTCTGATTATGGCTCTTATGAGTGTAGGGCCCAAATTTTGCCCGGGCCCAATGCTTAACAAACCAAGCCCAAAATTAAACATTTATCCCTGGCCCAAAGCACAACACAGCCCAAAATGTAAAACAGAATATCAGAAAACCCTAGGTAGCACCCAGCTCCCAGCGCCGTAATCAGCCCTTGGCCTCGCGTGCACGTGCGCCCCCGCACACCTCCGTACGTGCCACATCCGCAAGCCTCCACGTCTGCTCCTCCGTACCTGCACACAACAATAACAACAAACAACACAGCACCAGAAGAAAACAAAATAGCAGTTGTAAAAGAAATTCGGGGGGAATTTTAATATTTTCTTTTTTTTTTTATATTTTCTTTTCGGCGATATAAGCCATTAAAATAGAATCTGTAAGGGGGGATACATACACAAAAACACACACACACAATCAATGCAAAAAACACATATTGTATTAGAAAATCAATACGAAAAAAGGTTATTTTTGAAAGGCTCTCTTGCTTCTTCCTTTTTTTTCTTCTTTTTTCTTTTTCGATTTTCTTTTCGGTTTTGGTTTTGATTCATTTTTGAATAAAAGAACGAAAAACAAAGATTTAAAAGGGAGGGAAGTTACCTTGTGGTCGCGATCTTAGCCCTCTTCGTCGCTATCGGAGAACGGGCTAGGGTCGAGGCCGTCTAAACACCCTAGATGTTTAAGAACGATGCAAGGAGAAAAAAGGGGGAGGCCTCTGATAATTTTAGGGTTTTAAAAAATGGCTATTTAAAGTGGGGAAAACGGCACCGTTTAGAGTCGGTGTCAATGGCCCTAAAACGGTGCCATATCGGACTAAACCCGACCCAGTGGGCAAGGGATCCGCGCGGTTTAAAGCCAAATGGGTTATTTTCGCTTTGAGTCCCTCTGCTTTTCAAGCGTGTTTCAATCCCGTCCTTTTATTTTTTTCCGAATTTAATCTTTTATGTTATTTTTCTTTCATTTTAATCCCAGCCTGCAACGCCGAGTTTTGGGGAAGCGGGATATTTCCCAATCGGCTCCCCATATAATCCGTGCATTGCAGTATAGCCCCCCACTGTAGCTTAATCTTATTTATTCCCTGTTAATTCGATTTTGTTTGTGATTTAGTCCTTGTTATTTAGTTTTCTTAGAAAATTCGTTGTTATTTTTTATCATATTTATTCTTTATATTGTATTATTATTTTTTCTATATTTTTTATATATATTTAACTTTATATTCTATTAAAGTTAATTTCTAATAATGATACTTCATATTTTTACATATGTATATAGTATTTTTTAATATACATGCGTATATATATATAATAATATGTTATTAATTTCAAATGATATTTTTCATGCGTAGAAATCTTATTCTTTGTAAATTTGTTATTTTATTTCATTTCATTTATTTAATTTTTGTATATTACTACTATGTATGTATATTATTTGGTATATTATATATTTTTCTTATATATTTGCTTTAAATTTGTTTTGTTATTACATCTTTTACATAGTATTTCTTTTCATTTTCCTTTAAATCTATTGCAAACTCGTATATATACATTATGACGAAATTTTATACATATAATTTATCGTACGTTGATAGTTTTGAATCTTCTCCCTTGCATGTTTTTATTTCATTTTACTTTAAAACTTATTATACTTTGTTATTGATTTGCTTGATATTCCTTATAATTCATTTGCTTTTAATGTTAGTATTTATACATGCTGTGAGATAATTGCTCTTACGTAAATTGTATTGTTTGCTCGTACATCTCGCTTATTTGACATTCATTAGTATACGTTTTAATTTACGAATAATCAATATGCGTAGTACATTATTATACAATCGTTTTTTATTCATTCAACAGATTACAAATTACAAAGTTATTTCATTCAAAAAACTTTCAAAAATACTCGAAGTTTGGAATCCTCGAGAGAATTGAGCCCTAACGTATTGGGTTCCAATTTTTTTCGCCGAATCTAAATAATCGAATATTTTTAACATACAAATTTCAAATGACCCATTCTTGGGAATTTGACACGTTGTGTCCTAACGCATTGGATATGACATGTTATTTTCTCGAGACAAGGATTTTAAAAAATATATAAAAATAAAAATAAAAATAAAGGCAATGTTCGATATTTGGGAATTTAGTGAAATCGAACCCTAACTTACTAGGTTTTGACTTTCTTATCGGACCCAAATAATCGGATATCCTTCTCAAAACGCATAGGTTTTAAAAATCAAAGGATAAGCTTAATTTTGAGGATTCGAAATGTTGCACTCTAACTCACTGAGTGTAACAATTTATTTCTTTAAAACAAATGAGCCTTATCTTCCAAAGCCTTATCTTCCAATTCATTCAAATTAAAAGGATTGTATTTTAAAATATTTTCAAAATTTTGACATTAAGACATTAAACAATCAAATCGGTACCAATTTTGGGCGTCACGAGGGTGCTAACCCTTCCTCGTGCGTAATTGACTCCCGAACCTGTTTTCTCAAAAATTTGCAGACCTAAATTTATTTTCAAGGTGATCCGATCACACCACAATAAAAGATCGGTGGTGACTCCATTTCCATTTTCAAAGTCGATCCCCGTTTTTAAAAAAACTTAAAAATGGTTTCGATAGCTTGGCGACTCCACTGGGGACAATAAGAGAGTCAAGCCGTAAAATTGATTGTTTTCTGTCTTATTGTCGAAAACTAAAAATTCGATTTGAAAAATCATGATCTTTTCTTTGCATTTGCTTGTATAAGTACTGTTTTATACCTTGGCATCATATTGCATAAGGTTATTCTGGTTTTACCCCTTTTAAGTGGGAGTGAGAAGTTACTCCTTCGTGAGGTTTTCACCCCTTTCGGAATACATCCATACCTATGTCTTTGTAAGATTTTCATCTCCGTGTAGCCATAGGAAAATGTATTCCCCTAAATCGAACTCGGTCTGTATGAGCCTATAATGGCTGAAGATCGAGGAATCTGCTGGTTCGGGTACCTTGACTTTAGAACCAACCCTCATATAGTGGACTTAGGAACTTAACCTAGGTAGAGCCACTCCAAATCCCTAGTATTTACCTGATTAGGTACTTTTTGTTTTCCGTGCTTGCTTATGTTTTGTTCTAACCCCTCTTGTTGTGTTTTGATTATGATTGCATTACATTGCATTTGCATATTAGGAAAGAGATATTGATTCAAGTTCGATTACTAAATTAGAAAGCTTGTCATGGAATACGGATTCCTTGATAAAGTGGAAAATAATATGACTTCCCGAATATATTCTGAGAAACACAAGAATGGCAATGGAAGAGTTTGTGACCCTGCTTCGTAGCCTGAAGATTCAAGGCGATTGTCTAAGAGCCTTCGACGTCCCAACTCCCTTAAAGAAGCTGACGAACCTTATGAAGATGGACAGATGATGGATCGTGACCAAGATCAAGAAAATGAGCTAGCAGTGGCATCTATTGGAAATTGGTGAGATTACCTCAAACATGCGCCTGAAGAAAAAGATCGTTGTTGTTTCTTAGAATATGAGGGTGAGGCCGTACATGTATCCGTTTTATGTAAGGGAATTTGCTTTCTAGAAAAGTTTTCTAAATGTAATTGAATCAGATTCAACGTCTCTTTAGGCATTTATTTCATGCATTTGCATTACGTGCATTAGAGTCCGTTGAAAGAGTCTAAACGAGCAAATTTGTTTCAGCTAATTTGGAAACCGGAAAAAGCTCACCCATTAGGCATCAATACGGTACTCGTCGAAAAGCCAAAGAAATGGATCAAAGATTAGAGAAATTGGAGCAAATGCAAAAGGATATGCAAGAGCAGTTACAAGTACAAATGTAAGAGCGACTAGATAAAATTCAAGAAGACATGACGGAAAAATTAATCAAGGCTCAAAAAGATGCGATGGCTGAATTGACCCACCTACTGACTAAAGGTGTAAATAAGGGGAAGGGCCCTATGGTAAATGATGAAGGAGAAGACAAGGATAGACCTATCTATCCTCTAGGCTTTACGCCTCTACACACACAGACTCAGACCGAGGTACCTCCGCGCAGGTCCTCTATTTCAATTGAGCGTCAGCAGTTTCAAACTGATGTTTCAACGTCGAGGAACTTTCAGGCTGGATCAGGTTCTAATCCTAGAGAAAACCCAGTGAATCTTGTTATTTCTGATTTCGATGAAATGGCTGAAAAAGAGAAGGCAAACGTCGAATTGCTAAAACAATGGGAGGATAGGTGTAAATGGTTGGAGGAAAAATTCAAAACCCTGGAAAGCGCCGATAGTCACCATGGAATCGATACGAAAGATCTGAGCTTAGTTCCAGACTTAGTACTCCCTCACAAGTTTAAGATGCCTGAATTTGAGAAATATAATGGGACCAGTTGCCTAAAAGCCCACATCACCATGTTCTGTAGGAGGATGACTGGGTATATTAACAATGATCAGCTGCTAATACATTGCTTCCAAGACAGTTTGGTAGGGGCAGCGTCCAAATGGTACAATCAGTTGAGCCGTACTGAGATTGGTTCCTGGAGGGACCTAGCACAGGCATTCATGAAACAATATGGTCATGTAACAGATGTGGTTCCCGATAGAATCACCTTGTAAAACATGGAAAAGAAATCGAGTGAAAGTTTCAGGCAGTATGCACAGAGGTGGAGGGAAGTTGCAGTCCAGGTTCAGCCACCCCTCTCGGAGAAAGAGACGACAATGCTTTTCATCAATACGCTGAAGGCCCCATTCATTACGCACATGCTGGGAAGTGCAACCAAAAGTTTCTCAGATATAGTAATGAATGGTGAAATGATTGAGAATGCTATAAGAGCCGGAAAAATTGAGGCGGAAGAGAGTGATTAGAGGTCAACCCCAAGGAGAAGAGAAAATGAAGTGAATAACACAGGTTACTCAAGGTCAGTAAGTTATCCAGGTAAAGGGGTCGCTCGTCAACAAGGTTCATCAAGACAAGACTCTTATGTGAAACAAGGCATTGAGAACCTCCAGTTCACGCCAATTTCGATGTCGTGTAAGGAGCTGTATCAAAGTTTATTCAATGCGTGCATTATTGCCCCCTCTACACAAAGCCTCCACAGCCTCCGTACCCCAGATGGCACGACGCAAATGCACAATGTGAATATCATGCGGGAAATACGGGGCATTCCATAGAAAACTGCATTGCCTTTAAGAAACTGATTGAAAGGCTTATCAGTATGGGCGTCGTTAAATTTGATGATTCCACCAGTGCGAAAAATCCATTAACAAATCATAATTGATAAGTGGAGTGAATGCAATGTACAAGCAATTGAAGAAGGGACCTTGTTAGATATTCGCCCTTATAAACGTAGAAGTGTTCTAAGCAATTAGACTGCGGAAGAAATCCCTATAGTTTTAGAGCTTATCTAAAGTAATGTTCAGAACATTTTTGTTGTTTTTAGCCTAGAAATTATAGAAATTCCTTTGTGAAATAGGCTTATGTCTGAACGTTATTATTTTAACGAAATACATCTTTGCGATTATTTTTAAGCCAATGTTTTCATTCTTTACGGATAATTCTATATTCTTTCATTCTTTTGTATTTTATTCCAAACCATCATTCATTCAATCATAATCATATGGTATAAATAATTATTCATGAATTTATACATTCTTTTGTATGTTCTGCGGTACTTATTATGAATCTCCGGATATCAATTACGTGAATGACTCTGCTACACACCCAGATTTTCTTTTGAGCAAAGCATGTGTTCAAAGGGATCTTAGGACTTTGAAAATGACAAAGATTGTATCTTACCTCCGGACTTATTAAGGATGGTTGAGCAGGAGGATAGACAGATCCTACCTCACAAGGAATCATTAGGAATTTTGAACTTGGTAAAGATTAGAATTGACTTGTCCTCAAAGATGAAGCAAGACCTTCTTCAAAGATGTCTTTGTAGGATTATACCAGGATATGCCAAGGATAAACGCTGATAAAGAAATCTGCGCAACAACACAAAGACAAAATTTGCAGTGTGAATGACGCAGTGTAATTCTTTGCCGGGGCAATGCCTTTCTTGTTGACTCATCATAGCTTTGCCCATTTGAAGTCGAGTTTCCATCTCTTCAAGTTTATGTTGGGTCTATCCTGATTAAAGAGGAAGATCCAAAGTTTTTTGTCATAGTTGCGTCCCCCAAAAGGCTCAGATCAAAAAAGGAAGAAAAAGAAAAATCAAAATCAAAGTCAAAATGAAAATGAAAAAATCAAAAATCAAAATCAAAAACAAAAATAAGAAAGAAGAAAAAATCAAAATCAAGATCAAAATGAAAATGAGAAAAAGAAAGAAGAATGAAAAAAGAGAAATCTAGATAAAAAATCAGAATGAAAAAGGAAAAAGAAAAAGAAAAAGAAAAGAAAAGGAGAGGCCAAAGCGAAAACCCACAATGGGCGCTTTGTGACCAAATGAGGTTTTGAGTTGAAAACCCGAAAAAGGCGACTCAAATTTTGAGCAAAATGGGGTGTGGACATCACCATTATCGAAGACTTCTAATGGGCATTGCTTCACTATTGAAATCATTAATTACTCCGTCAAATGGACAGAGGTTACTGCATGTGTCAATGTCATCATATGCCGATATAGAATTCCAGAGAGGATGGTATTAGAAATTGTATTGAACTTGAATGACAGCACGATAGTTGAGGGCTGTAATAAGTTCAAAATCAGACACTACGGTTCGTCACCGTACTGCAAGACAACAGATGTAAAAAAAAAGATGAAAAGTGAAAATGAAAAATGAAAAATGAAAGAGTAAAAATGGAAAGGCTAAGGGGAAAACCCACAAAGGGCACCTTAGGCCAAAGGGGATTTGAGTTGAAAACTCGAAAAATGAGGCTCAAATGTTGATCAGAATGGGGCATGAGGTAATCAAAGCAACTCGAATCTTGACCAAATTGGGCATGTGGTGTCTTGCTATTCCTGAATCAACAAGAAAGGATAGGCGACATCTTGGGGCATCGATAGAGCACTGTAGACCTCCTAGACACATATACAACTCAAAATGGTCTTCAAAAAGTTTGTACAGAGAAGTTCAAGCTGCGATATCTGGGGTACCCAAGTCTCATATTATTTTTTGTTCTTGGAATACCTTTTTCTTTTCCAAGATATACATTCCCAATTAATTTCTTTGTCATCCTTCTTTACCATTTTCGATAATTTGTTCTTTCGAGCTATGCTCAGGACCAACTTTATTCTTATCCATTGTTATGCCCTTTTTGCAAACATGTTGCATTGGAATAATGATTAATGGACTAATAAAACTTTCACAAAGAAAGTTTTGCATATTACTCTGAAAAGTTTCTAAATAATATAGGAGCCTGAAACAGAACTATTGTTTAGAACACACCAAATTTAAAGGTGGGAAATTTCAGAAGGAATAGTCTAAATTTAGACTTTCTCTTTAGATTTTTGTTGTCAAATGCGTTGATGGACAAGATGCCATGTGGGTGACAAAGCTTGAGTAAACAAGCAAGCAATGATCACCAAGCAATAGGAAAAATGGTGTAAGTCTCCGTTTGCGCATAAGTTTTTGGTACGACATCCTGAGAATGGTGTAAGGAACCAGAACGATGTAGATCCTGTATCCTTGAATTGGATAAAAGAGGATTGAGAAAAAGTCATATTTCTACCATTGGATTACAGTGGGAGAATGATGGTACAAATTTTGCGCCCCAATGGATTAAACATTAAGGTTTACAGTGGGGGCAACCTGACTAAATGTTTCTTCAGAAAACGCCAGTCGAGAAGGAAGGTGTTATAGCACTTACGTGATAAAGCCTTAATAAACTTCGAGTAATGACAGCCTAAGTGGGATCATTCTCGAAAAAATAAAATTCTGCATTCATACAAACACCATTCACACATGTCTAGTTAGGAGCATTTGATTCATTTTGATCATGCCATCCTAATCATTAAGCATAATTAGGTTCATTATACAAGTCATGTTCCCCAGAGAATAGATCAGTGAAGATCGAAAACAAAACTTTGCCTTCATCGGTTATAGTGAAGCTGGTTAAAGAAGCAGATCTTGCCTTCCTGCGTTAACAATAAAACAGATCGAAAATAAAGCCTTGCCTCCATCGGTTGCGGTGGAGCTGGTTAAAGATAGCAGATCTTGCCTTCCTGCGTTAACAGTGAAGCAGATCGAAAACAAAGCCTTGCCTCCATCGGTTGCAGTGGAGCTAGTTAAAGATAGCAGATCTTACTCTCTTGCGTCGACAGTGAAGCAGATCGAAGATTACAAGTCCTATATCCCTGGCCAGCAGTGAATAGGTTGGAAATTACAAGTCTTATCTCCCTGAAGTTGTACCGGAGCAGACTGAGAAAACAAGTCTTATCCCCCTGAAGTCATAGTGGGGCAGACTGAAGAAGCAAATCTTAACTCTCTTAGGTTGCAGTGGAGCAGATTGAATTCGATAATCTTATCTCCCTGAAATTGTAGTGAAACGGATTAAAGTATAGATCTTATATCTCTGAAGTTGTAGTAGAGCAGATCGCATCAAGTCTTGCCGACTAAATATAGCAAATGTTGTTCAAAAAGCTACGAGTTACAAATCCTATCTCCCTAACATTGTAGTGGAGTGGATCGAAGCACTATTTCCTATACCTCTAAAGATGCAGTAGGATGGAATGAGGCAACTCGAAGAAGAAGAGCACCAAGGTCCAGCACGACCGGGCAAAATTGGCCCTTTTTAGTCTTTGCTCTATTCTCGTTACACATCAATGAGCAAAGAGGGGCAGCTGTAGGGTCCAAATTTTGCCCGGGCCCAATGCTTAACAAACCAAGCCCAAAATTAAACATTTATCCCTGGCCCAAAGCACAACGCAGCCCAAAATGTAAAACAGAATATCAGAAAACCCTAGGTAGCACCCAACTCCCAGCGCCGCAATCAGCCCCTGGCCTCGCGTGCGCGTGCGTCCTCGCACACTTCCGTACGTGCCACATCCGCGAGCCTCCACGTCTGCTCCTCCGTACCTGCACACAACAATAACAACAAACAATACAGCACCAGAAGAAAACAAAATAGCAATTGTAAAAGAAATTTGGGGGGGATTTTAATATTTTTTTATTTTTTCTTTTCAGCGATATAAGCCATTAAAACAGAATCTGTAATGGGGGATACATACACAAAAACACACACACACACAATATCAGCGCAAAAAACACATATTGTATCAGAAAAATCAATACAAAAAAATGGTGATTTTTGAAAGGCTCTCTTGCTTCTTCCGTTTTTTTTCTTTTTCAGTTTTGGTTTTGATTCGTTTTTGAATAAAAGAACAAAAAACAAAGATTTAAAAGGGAGGGAAGTTACCTTGTGGTCGCGATCTTAGCGCTCTTCGTCGCCATCGAAAAACGGGCTAGGGTCGAGGGCCGTCTGAATGCCCTAGATGTTTAAGAACGGCGCAAGGAGAAAAAAGGGGGAGGCCTTTGATATTTTTAGGGGTTTTTTTAAAAAGGGGCTATTTAAAGTGGGGAAAATGGCACCGTTTAGCGCCGGTGTCAATGGCCCTAAAACGGTGCCATATCGGGCTAAACCCGACGACCCGACCCAGTGGGCAAGGGATCCGCGCGGTTTAAAGCCAAATGGGCTATTTTCGCTTTGAGTCCCTCTGCTTTTCAAGCGTGTTTCAATCCCGTCCTTTTATTTCTTTCCGAATTTAATCTCTTATGTTATTTTTCTTTCATTTTAATCCCAGCCTGCAACGCCGCGTTTTGGGGAAGCGGGATATTTCCTAATCAACTCCCCATATAATCCGCGCATTGCAGTATAGCCCCTCACTGTAGCTTAATCTTATTTATTCCCTGTTAATTCGATTTTGTTTGTGATTTAGTCCTTCTTGTTATTTAGTTTTCTTAGAAAATTCGTTGTTATTTTTTATCATATTTATTCTTTATATTGTATTATTATTTTTTCTATATTTGTTTATATATATTTAACTTTATATTCTATGAAAGTTAATTTCTAATAATGATACTTCATATTTTTACATATGTATATAGTGTTTTTTAATATACATGCGTATATATATAATAATAATATGTTATTAATTTCAAATGATAATTTTCAAGCATAGAAATCTTATTCTTTGTAAATTTGTTATTTTATTTTATTTCATTTATTTAATTTTTGTATATTACTACTATGTATGTATATTATTTGGTATATTATATATTTTTCTTATATATTTGCTTTAAATTCGTTTTGTTATTACATATTTTACATAGTATTTCTTTTCATTTTCCTTTAGATCTATTGCAAACTCGTATATATACATTAAGACGAAATTTTATACATATAATTTATTGTACGTTGATAGTTTTGAATCTTCTCCCTTACATGTTTTTATTTCATTTTACTTTAAAACTTATTATACTTTGTTATTGATTTGCTTGATATTCCTTATAATTCATTTGCTGTTAATGTTAGTATTTATACGTGATGTGAGATAATTGCTCTTACGTAAATTCTATTGTTTGCTCGTACATCTTGCTTCTTTGACATTCATTAGTATACGTTTTAATTTACGAATAATCAATACGCGTAGTACATTATTATACAATCATTTTTTATTCATTCAAAAGATTACAAATTACAAAGTTATTTCATTCAAAAAACTTTCAAAAATACTCGAAGTTTGGAATCCTCGAGAGAATTGAGCCCTAACGTATTGGGTTACAATTTTTTTCACCGAATCTAAATAATCGAATATTTTTAACATACAAATTTCAAATGACCCATTCTCGGGAATTCAACACGTTGTGTCCTAACGTATTGGATATGACATGTTATTTTCTCGAGACAAGGATTTTAAAAAATATATAAAAATAAAAATAAAAATAAAGGCAATGTTCGGTATTTGGGAATTTAGTGAAATCGAACCCTAACTTACTGGGTTTTGACTTTCTCATCGGACCCAAATAATCGGATATCCTTCTCAAAATGCATAGGTTTTAAAAATCAAAGGATAAGCTTAATTTTGAGGATTCGAAATGTTGCACTCTAACTCACTGAGTGTAACAATTTATTTCTTTAAAATAAATGAGCCTTATCTTCCAATTCATTCAAATTAAAAGGATTGTATTTTAAAATATTTTCAAAATTTTGACATTAAGACATTAAACAATCAAATCGGTACCAATTTTGGGCGTCACGAGGGTACTAACCCTTCCTCGTGCGTAATCGACTCCCGAACCTGTTTTCTCAAAAATTCGCAGACCTAAATTTATTTTCAAGGTGATCCGATCACACCATAATAAAATATCGGCGGCGACTCCATTTCCATTTTCAAAGTCGATCCTCGTTTTTTTTAAAAAAACTTAAAAATAGTTTCGACAATGAGCTTCCTGTTATATAGCCCGAATAAGCTTCTTGATAGGCTCTTTGTGAGCTTCCCGATTAATGGCTCTTTGTGAGCTTCCTGTTATATGGCTTGAAAGAGTATTTCCCGATTAAGTGCTTTAAAGAGCACTCCTAAATATGAATTGATGAATTTCTAATTTGTACACTTCGAGTGTACTACTTGTGTATCCATCGATGTTTTCAATGATTCAACGGGCAAAAATCCTTACATGAGAAAATATGAACATGAAATGAATTAATAGACGTATCGGCCTGAAATACATGAAAATGATGATACATGATATATGGAAATACAAGATGACAATTTATGAACATGGAATTTGTTTGATGAATATGTTCATCCATGATTATAGATTTGTACACCTTGAGTGTATTACCCATGTGACACTGTCATTTCAAATGATTTAATGGGTAAAGATTCGACATGAAATAATATGAACTCGAGACGAATTATTATGAAAATGTACTTGAAATACAATGATATGATTTGTTTATGTCATGTGAATACATGATGTGGAAAGTATATGTACATGAAAATCTAATTATTGTTGAGCCCATACATGTTTCTTGATATTTATATGAAATATATGACTAACAAGGGTGATAAGGATATGTGTTAGGGCTTGTGATCAAGTTGATTGAATGTGTCTTGTATGTTTATATTGAATTTAAATGAGTGGTAAGTTAATTACCATGTTATACGAACTTACTAAGTATTTCATCTTTACTCTGTTTTATTTTTCCCCTGTTCTATAGTAATTCAGAAGCTCGTTAGATTGGAAGCTTAGATGAGATCACTCACACTATCCATCACCCATTTCAAACACATACCAAACATATCCGTCACAAGCCAATCCAATGGCTAGTTACAATTAAAGAATTTATATGCCAATTTTGGCCAATGAACCTATACATGCCATTATAACCATATTTGATTTACCATATATATATATATACTGAAATGGGCTGATGGATAATGTGAATGATCTCCGCCAAGCTTCCAATCCAACGAGCTTCCGAATTACTATAGAACAAGGGAAAATAAAACAGAGTAAACAAGAAATGCTTAGTAAGTTCGTATAACATGGTAATTAACTTACCACTCATTTAAATTAAATATAAGCATACAAGGCACATTCAATCAACTTGATCACGAGCCCTAACACATATCTTTATCACACTTGTTAGTCATATATTTCATATAAATATCAAGAAACATGTATGGGCTCAACAATAATTAGATTTTCATGCACATATACTTTCCACATCATGTATTCCTTGTATTTCAAGTACATTTTCATAATGATTCGACTCGAGTTTATATTATTTCATGTCGGATCTTTGCCCGTTAAATCATTTGAAATGTCAGTGTCACACGGGTAATACAGTCAAGGTGTACAAATCTATAATCATAGATGAACATATTCATCAAACAAATTCCATGTTCATATATTATCATCTTGTATTTCTATATATCATGTATCATCATTTTCATGTATTTCAGACAGATATGTGTATTAATTCATTTCATGTTCATATTTTCTCATGTCAGGATTTTTGTCCGTTGAATCATTGAAAACATCGATGGATACACAAGTAGTACATTTAAAGTGTACAAATCATAAATCTGCCAATTCATATTTAGGAGTGCTCTTTAAAGCACATAATCGGGAAATCCTCTCTTAAGCCATATAACAGGAAGCTCACAAATAGCCTATCAGGAAACTTATCCGGGTTATATAATAGGAAGCTTATAGGAGTCATAATCAGGAAGTTCACAAAGAACTTTTAATCATGAAGCTCACGAAGAGGCTTTAACCAGGAGCTCCGAATAGCCATATATCGGGAAGTTCAAGCGAGCCATATCAGGACACTCACAAAGAGTTGCGTTTATGTCCGCAATATATGCAGGATCACAACCGATCATATAACAAGACACTCAAAAAGAGCTGCGATAGTCCGCAACACATGCAAGATCACTACCGATCAGAATGCTTGTAGGAACCATATAACGGGAAGCTCGAGAGGGCTTATAATGGGATGCTCGTAGGAGTTGTGGTGTGTCTGCAACACATGCATGACCACAACCAATCGGGAAGTCCTGTATCCATCGAATTCCATTATTCAAACAAGATTTAATATTTATCGGACTTTGTTGGACATGTAACCAATTTCATATATTTGGCATTTATACAATTCACATACACAAAATTTAATTCAAGCATATAAATATACGCAATTTAGTTACACGAACTTACCTCGACAAATATTCGTATACGTAAAATCTACTAATTCAACATTTTCTCTTTTCCTCGTTCTAACTCTGAATTTGGTCTATCCGAATCTATATAAATGAATCTAATATTAATTCATGTTCATTTCAATTCAATTCACATCTTCGGCAAAATTATCATTTTGCCCCTAAACTTTTAATTAATGACGATTTCATCTCTAGGCTCAAAAAATGAAATTCATGCAATTTAATCCTTATTCCAAGCCTAGCTGATTTTTACATGAAAAATTTAAAGCCCATGTATTTCATAAAATTCAAAATTTTTCCATGAATTTTACATCTTTTCAATTTAGTCCCTAAATCATAATTTCATCAAAAGTCCCTTTACAAAAAGTGTTTATCTATCAACAACCTTTCATTTTCTACCATAAAACTTCATAATTCATCTATGTTCATCCATGACAAATCCCTAGTACCTTGATAACTTTGCAAAATTATCCCCGAGATAGCTAGATTAAGTTATTACGATCTCGAAAATATACTTTAAAAACCGGTAAGAATACTTACCTAATCAAGCAAAATAAGTTGCCTTGAGCTTAGGTTTCCATGGCTAGGGTTTCCATGCTGTTAATTTGGGAAAGATGATATAAATGATGTTATTTTTATTTTTTTATCATTTATCATCTTTTATTATTTCACTTTCCAATTTCATCATTTTCTTTATTTTATTTTCCATGGATGAATCATCATCCTCAACCACTAAGCATTTTAATGGTCTATTTTCCATATAAGGACCCCCACTTTAAATTTATATAGCTATTTAATCCCTTTAGCTATTAGAACTCAACTTTTGCACTTTGTGCAATTTGGTCCTTTATCAAATTAAACATGTAATCGGTAAAATTTCTTTACGAAATTTTCATATGATATTATTATCGTACTGTAGATCATAAAATAATATTAAAATAAATTTCCCTTCTGAAATCAACTTTGTGGTCCCAAAACCATTGTTCTAATTTTATCGAAAACGGGCTATTACATTGTATGTTACCATAACTAAAGACATTCGTTCCCACAGTGGATAAGCTTGGATGATTCGGTTACCCATCCCTCTCATCTTCATCATAATATTGATAAAAAATTAGAAATTAAAAGGTACAAATGTTTTTGAAATTACCTTTGTTTCAGATTGTTAAAAATGTTAAGTGTGAAAGATTTAGGGCTCCGGAGGTTCCCCCTTTTAAAGAAGGATTTCTCTTCCCGCTCTTTGATGATTTGTATAATCAAGGAAAATCAATGATCCAAATGTGAGCAGATGGAAACGGTTCAACTTTTAACAATTAGATATGCACACTATAAACCCGCTCGTGCACATGGCAGAGCAATCATTATGCATCACAGCTCGTAGTGTACCCAGCAAGCTGTATTTAAACTTTACATGATAGACCTAAGGAATGCCACTTTATAACACCCATTAAGTCCACTAATGGGGGAATAGATTGTTATACATCAATAATCACCGACCTGAGTCCTAAAAAGGATTCGAGTCTCTAACTCATGACCTGGATAAGTTCCACTAGAAGATTGAGTTTAAGGTGACCCACAGAAGGACATTAAAGCGAGCTCATGGACCTAGTTGCAAGGCAAGGCCGCAGATCCAGCTTGCAGGAACTTAGGGAAGGCGTCGGTCTCAACTCGCTTACACTCAAAGAGCTCGTAGAAAGGACTGCGTGCTCCGTAGGCCATCCAAACACGTGTCCAGTAGGCACGGAGCCTACCTAGAATGTCAGCCCCAAGAACAGAAATGACCATGTGCTCCGTAAATACGTACCTAGTAGACTTGGAGTTCACAGAAAATGTCAGTACTAGAGGCAGCGGAGTCAAGAAAAAATAGTGGGGCCTTATCATGAGTTGTAATAACATCTGTAACATGTATAAATACCAGAACACTCCTATCAATAACATATAAGAAAATATTACTCAACAAATTTGAATGTTAGTACTCATGTAATTAATCAAATTCTCACCCCCTAAAATTTAAAAGTGTAATTGGAGTGCTTCAATTACACCCAATTCAATGGGACCTACCAATTACAATGGGTATCCAAATATGCCACCTCTGTAATTATAATTAAACCCAGATTTAATTGCTAAGTGGCTTTCTAAAAACTAGCTAAAGAAAAAAATTACACATGAGATAATATTAAAAAATTGTTAAATTTCGAGATTAATGTTAATTAAAAAAATATTTAAGGATTAAATTAAAAAAAGTTTAGAAGTTTAGATACTAACAACATGTTTGGTTTCTGCTTCCCACTTAAACAGATGTTTGGTTGAAGGGAATACCTATTACGTGTGCATTTTATTCCGGCCTTAAACAGAAAAATTTGGGGATTTCTATTCCCTTTCCTCTTCACCGTTTACCCATTCGTCCCAAATCAACCCTATTTTACCCTCACAAATTCTCAGCTCAAAAACACTCAACGGCAGCCATTTCTTGCTTCCTCTGACTCCAGCATTCCTCCCCTTCATCCAAGGTGAGGTGAATATTTTCATTTCACTGACAAAACATAAAATACGAAAGCCAGAAGCCGCTTCAACATTTTCATCTTTGGATTTCTGAGGTTGTATCCCAAATCCTGCTAAGAAAAATGGTAAATTTCTAGATCCTTTTTATTATAATTATTTCATTTTCCCATTTTCTCTGTTTTGCCATTTTTTAAAAATGTTTTTGTTTGAATCTAATTAAATGCTTAATTTGGAGTATGAAAGTTCACCTTTTTTTAGGAATTATTTTACTATGGATGCCATTCAGTTTCATAGCATGAATAAAGAATTTGTTTCAACTGAATATTTCTAAAAGAAAAAAGATTATTTTTGGGGGGAGAAGTTGTTATGGTGTTGTGGACTTTTTTTTAGTTCCAAGTATAAGCCGAACTATGTTACCTAAGTTATTATTATTTTAATATTCTGTGTCCAACAAATATCTTGACAAATGTATGGAATAATTGAGCTTATCTGTGTCGAAACATACCTGTTTTAGATACTCACCTTCGCGTCCAGTTACAATTTGTTTTGAATAAATCTGATGCTGATAGACTCCTCTGAGTTCAGGCAAAAGCCCTTTTTGTTTATGGTGTAGTTTAAAGTATGTTTGTTGATAAACTCATAGAGATGTTGGGATTTGGCAGTTGATGTGATTTCCATGGTAGAGAAAGAGCCAAGGGAAGCTTCAGCTTTAGCTTATGTTTTTAAGTACTTGAGAGTTAATAGTGTTCTTATCAATTTATTGATTTCATGGTATGAAACTTTAGTTTCTTGTTTATTCTATGAATCTAGATTTCTTTCTAATGATGCTTGAATTGAATATGATAATGTGTCTGGATAGGTATGTGTGTGTATCTATATTGAAGTTTTTCATGTATTTTGGGGGTCATATCTCCATATCTAAATACGCATTGGACACAGATACTTCACAAAAAATGAAAGAGTTGAGGAAACTTTTAGTTTATGGCATGCATTTTTTTAGTGTTTTTACAGATTTCCATATTTGTGATGATGTTTCTTTTCTACACCATATGATTTAACATGGAGAACGCGACAGCGTAGAAGGTGAAGGAACAACATAGGAAAGTAATGGTAGTGAACGAGCCACTTAAGATTCTTTGACTAACAACTTTAGTCATTTGGAGGTTGCTTATCCATCAATTTTCACAACTAGTTTTAACCTATCAGAGGCTATGGTTTAATCGAATAAGCCATTTTTTCCGAGTCTAGCATTGATTCTTCGTTCTTCCAATCATTTCTAGGATGCCACTTAATTGCCTATTTTGTGACTGGGTTGTAGCTATGTTTGAGAACCTTGGATTGATGGTTATAGTAATACATGACTTGAAACACATACTTTTTGGCAAAGATAACAGTTTGCTGCCTCTGGTGCCATTTTGAAATTCTCTAGCTAGAAGTGAAGCAGGAATAATATCGGATTGGGAGGAATTTTGAAAGGGACTTGGTTGTTTTTATCTAGTTATTCTCATGTAAATTGACATCTATTATGCAATCTTTCATGGCATTTACGAGTGTTGATTTTCTTCACAAGTTGGGGTTTGGAGGTTACTCAAATGGAAGTTTGCTGTTATTTTGGGAAATCAACCCTTGTGACTTCCCCCAGTTCCGCTATTGCATTGGAGGGTTTTCTGTGTTTTTAGTGGTAGCGCAGCATTCCAAGATTGAGCTTACCGGAAATTCGATGAGTACTTGCAAGCAGATGGTTTGATTTGTCTTATTTTATTGCTCGTTGGAAATAATTGCATTCTTCCTCTAATGAAAAGCTCCTCAAGTTTCACCGTTGATAATATTTTGGTAATTTTTTGTGTTCTTAATATTTGGATGGTTTAATGAGATGATAGAATGTGATTACAATATTGTAACTTTTTCATGTTGTAAAATTTTATAACATATGGATTATGACATATAAACTAATGAAATTATGTAACTTTTTGTTAATATATGAATATTATGTTTGGATGTAAAATATAATTCTTAAGTTATTTATTACTTCTAATATTTTTATTTTTATTTAGAATAATTAAATTATTTGTTTCACTAATGATAATTTAGCACATTAAATATGTATTGCGGTTTAAAAATAATAAAGTAGATTATATATTATTTTTATAGTATTATATATTATGATTTTAGTAAATTCATATAAGAATATTTAATATTAAGAATTTTATTAAATTATATATTTTTATTAAATTATATTTAATAATAATTGTGTTAAAATATGATTAAATTATTTGTTATTTATATTAATAATCTTATTAAAATTTAATAACAATAACAATAATCATCTACCTAAAAGGTATTCTAGTCATTTTAGTTTTTTTACTTATGTTATTACAACATCATTCTATTCAACCAAACACAAGAATACTATTACAGTTCTATTCCATCCTATTCAACCAAACAATTGAATTACTATTACTCATTTATTCCATTATAGCTCTATTTTATTACACCTCTATTCCATTACAGCGAACTAAACGTTTTTTACCAAAAAATCATTAGACAAATGTTTTGTTCTTTAAAAGATATAATAAATATAAAAATGTTTTTAAGTCATCTAATGTTTATAATATATATAAAAATAATTATATAATATTTGTTTTTTAAAATTAATTTAAAATATTTTTAATTTATTAAATTTAAAATACTTCGTGAAAGTCTCAATACATAGACAGCCAAACGCGTGGGCGCGTGTCTATTTCAATACGGAGAAAGGAAAATCAATTAGACCGACGGTTCAAATCTGTTTTGCAACGGTGAAGTTCACGCATTCTTGCTCGGTGTTCGCATACCTCATAGCTGATTCAAAATTTTTTCCCTTTTTCCTGTAATTTTCTTAGCAGCCAAACGGAAAACAAAATTTTATTTTTCCAGTAGGAAAATGATCGGAACCGGGAAGATTAAGCAGTATGCCAACGTCCTCGACAAGCCCCTCGGCAAGGGAAAACAAGAGGTTCCTTCACTTTCTCTCGCTTCGTTATTTGTTTTTTTTTTATTCTTCTAATGTTTATACTTCTCTGAAATGTATTAAATGACTATATAAAATTATAAGTTCGAGACTTATACTATTGTTCTACTATTTTATTTAAACTGTATTTTCATGTTCTTAGCTAGTAAGTTGAGTTCCAGATCTTTTCGATATTTCACCTTTTTTGCTGCGATATTTAAGATCTAACCTTATTTCCACTGTTATTTTCTCTTTGAATTGTTTGCATTGGCCTTGAACTTAATTGAGAAATTATGATCCAAATTCCAATTGCATAAATTAGTCTGAAAATGATAACAAAATACGTTGAGCTTCTAATTACTTTAGAAAATAGACACAAACTTAAAAGAAATAGAATTAACGGTAGATCTAATTGGAATTTGTTTTGGAGTCAAAATTACCAGACTGTTGACTGTTGTGCTTCCGATGCAGGTTAGCTTAAGTGCGTTTGCTTTCTTGTTTTCGGAGCTTGTTCAGTACAATCAAACACAGGTTGATAACATTTCTGAATTAGAAACAAGGTAAACCTTTTTTCTGATGCGTTGATTGGTTAGTCTACTGTGAATGGATCTAATTTAGGGAAATGCATTAGGCTGGAGGATGCGGGTTACGCGGTTGGGGCTCGAGTTCTGGAACTTTTATGTCATAGGGATAAGGTATATGCACATTCATACACTAGAGACTCTAATCTTTTTGCATCCTCAAGTTATTGCTTAGAGGGCAGCATCTACCTCCTTAAAAGTGTTCTAATTCTGTAAATTCAGGGAAAAAATTTCAATGTGATGCTTACTAGGAGCATAAATTCCAAGCTGTAAGTAGCTGGAGCTCAAAGCTGGGTTTCAGCTCGATTGAGTATAACTTTTAAAAGCTGAACTCTATTAGAAAAAAAAAAACTGAACTGCTCAATCTTACTCAAATAAGTTCGTTTACTTAGTAAAAGAAGAGCTCATCTCATGTTTGATTTCCAGCCTGATTATTTATGCTCAAACTTGAGGATGAGCAAATTGAAGTTTTTCAATACTAATTAAAATTAAAAAAGCTCAACTGGGCTTGTGATCTGCTTATATCTAAGTATTTGGATGCTCGAATTCTGCTCGCTCAAGAGCTTGAACTGCTTGAGCTCTACTCAACAATGATTGAGCTGAATTCGAGTTTTTAATCGAGCCAAACCTGAATAGTTTGCAGCACAGGTATCCCATTTACTTCTTTATTTACCTTATGACTGCTGGTTGTACCTCATTTGGGGTGTGCTTGGTTGAGTGTAAAAGTGGAAAGAAAATAATTGTTGAGTGTGCTTGGTAGGAAAAAAGAGTAAGAGGAAAAGAAACCCCAAGAGAAATGACCATTTTTCATCGGAATGCATAAAAACAAATCACTACAAATTGGAATGATAAGGAGGAGAGAAAACGAGGGAGAGATGTAAACTAGTTCAAAATTATGCATTTTTCAAAAGTTTCATTTTCTTTCCTCCAATTTTTTTGAACTTTTCCAAGCAATGAAAGAAAAGAAAATTACTTTTTCTTTCAATTTTTCTATCATTCCTACCAAGCACACCAATGGAAAGAAAAAAGTATCTTTCTATTTTTCTACTCCTTCAATTTTCCATCTCTCCAAATTTCTTTCCACTCTACCAATTAAAGCCTTGAATCTGCTTTCATTTTGTTTTCTTTCATGGTGTCAGCACCGGTATTAAACTTTTAGTTTTCTATGTTATAGGGAAATAGAAGAGAGACCCGATTGTTGGGTATCTTATCTTTTGTGCACAGCACTGTGTGGAAGGTGTTATTTGGAAAGGTAAGCCTGCAATCTTGTCTATTGGTCCAACTTTATATATCCTATAAGCCTATAGACATGAAAAATCTAGCCCGCTAATATCTTCAGCATATAACTAGTCTCCAATTTATACTTCTCTTAGAGCTACTTTCGTACTATGTTAGGTGGCTGACTCACTTGAGAAGGGCACTGAACATGAAGATGAGTACATGATTAGTGAGAAGGAACTCCTAGTGAACAGGTTATGCATTCCCTGAACCTATCACTTATAACGACATCATTACTGCTAACTATATCTGTAGTTCTAGATTAGTAATTAGCTTGTCTGTTTGCATTATAGGTTTATTTCAATTCCAAAAGACATGGGGACATTTCATTGTGGGGCATTTGTTGCCGGGATAGTGAAAGTAAGTTCTGCATTAATTTTTTTTTTGTATAAAATGATTGATCATCCTGTGGAAGGAGGTTCTTATAGGCTCTATTTGTTGGTTGGAAGGGTGTTTTGGAGAATGCAGGATTTCCGGCAGTTGTAACAGCTCATTTTGTTCCTGTAGAGGGTCAGCAAAGACCTCGAACAACTATTTTGATAAAGTTTGCTGAAGAGGTAGGCACTTTGCTAATGCTCTTGCATCTAATATTCCATCGTTACCCAAAGTCTTGTGTGCCTATTTGATGCTTGTTATCATGCTTTTGATTCATTCAATATATCTAGCTTATTTTTCTCCTCAGTTTGCTTAGGAGTGGGGTAATGTACAAAGCTTGTTTACTTGTATGGTTAAATGTCTATGGGATCAAAAGAAGCTGTTTTACTGTTTTAGATATAATTAATGGACCGCTGGCTTAACCAAAAAATAATCATGATCTACTGGTAGAGGATCAAAATAGTGCCAATAGAAGAGAGAGGCTTCAGACGTTTAAAAATAAAAAATAAAGAAAAAAAAATGAAGTAGATATTTTAGGGCTTGGTTTTCAACACTTATTTATATACATACAGTACATTTAAGCTCCTATTCTCATAAGCAATATTCAGTTGGTCATGCAAGTATCTTTTACTTTTAACTTTTGGTACTACTGCTGCCCATTTCCGCACTAATATTTTCAGTTCCTATCATCACTGCTTTGAAGAGAAAAGGGCGCGTATTTGTCTGTATGTGTGTGTATATACATTCTTCTATTTTATTTTAAGGCTTTCAGAGTCCAAAGAGCAACGATTAGCTACTAGCTTCCATTAGATATGCTATTCTTCTTCTTTTCCATAACATTTTACATGGCATAGCATATTAACTTATTGTAATGTTGACACATGCATATTTATAGCTGAAGAAAGTGTCTCCAACATCATAAACTAGCATTTTTATGTTGTTCCACTGGAAAAAAGATTCTTGCATTTTGGGTGATGTTATGTGCCTGATTCAATTCTGCTCCCTGATTTCTGCAACCAGGTATTGCGGAGAGAAGCAAGGTTAGGTTGATTCGTATGCCCAGGTTATCTTGAGTTGGCCAGTGTCCATGTTGTGCAACAGTGGCAAGGAAGCAGTGAATTTCAGCTGGTTCATTGATCTAATGAATATTTCATCTGCCAATCACACTGGCAAGTCTGAATTTCCTTTCTTCGATTAATGCTTGTTGTGTATTATTCTTTGTGGCACAGTGTTTACTGGTATGGTATCAAGGATTACTGCAACAAGTGCAGTTGATGTAAAGTAACATGTCATCATTACTGTTTAAGTTTCGTGTTAATGTGACTTCAAATGGGTTATTACCAATGAGAAACATTAGAATTTGGAGTTTGGACTCCAAATCTGTTAGATGTCACCTTTTGAGGTAATTGCATGAACTAATTACATTTAAGTCTTTAGTTCATCATCATTGTGTTTGTGTACCTTTCTGAGATGTGCCAGCATAAGAAATCTAATGTGTCAGTTGAATTTTCTAGGGTAGTAAAGAAAATTCCAACTGCACAGCAGAAATATATATGTAATCTCGGAGAGGGTCCTTTAACTAATAGAGGTGAAATTGAGTCCGAATACTGTTAATTTTGAGTTTCACTCAGAAATTTAGAGTCCATACTTGACTTGAGCTTGATCAAACAACTATTTTTTAAGTTTGAACTCTGCTTGAGATATAATCGAGGTACTCGACGAGAGTTAAGCTTAGTGTTAATATATATTAAGGTAAATAATGTAATTTAATAATATAAAATATTTATAATGTATATTAAAAATAAAATGCTCGATAAAGCTTCTGAGCCATTCGAGCTCAGCTAAGTATTATTAAGTTTGAATTTATCACGACTGATAGCTCAAGCCACTCGGACTTTGCTTGATAATTATTGAATTGAGTTTAGATTATTTTTTAGTTGAACTCAACTAACTTGTGAGGGCTATTTTTTTTTTTAGTCGAACCCAACTAACTTGTGACTCTTAGTGTTGCCATTCTCACTGGCGGCACCACCCCTCATTATTACCCAATGGATGTCGATTTAAAAAAAAAAAAATTTGGTGCCACCATTCCCATTTGCGGCACCAATATATATATTTTTCAAATAAAGATATTGGAGTAAAAAAAGAATATTTTTTAATAGGTGTTGCTGTCCTCTTTGGTGGCACTAGTGTTTTGAAAAAAAAGTTGATTTTTTTGTACCACCAAGCTCCACCAGGCTATGTGGTGGCAACAGTATGTTTTTTAAAATGATTTTTTTAATAGGTGTCGTCGGTCTCTATGATGACACCAGATCAATTTTTCAAAAAAAAAATTATCTTCATTCTCTAAAATGAAGACCTAACAAAAAAAATTGATACTTTCATTGTCGAGTGAAGAAGCATGAGGACAAAGAAAAAGAAATGTCATCACCATTACTAAAATCCCATAATAAAGCTCCTCCCTTTTTCTTCTTATTCAATAGCATCCCTTCCTCCATGATAAAACTGATAAAGGATCAATTTAATTTAAAAGGAAAAAGTTATTATTAAAAAATTGATAAATAAAAATATCAATTGAATTGATTGATGTAGAAAGGTCTAGAAAAATAAATAAATTTAAAATATTTTTTTTAGTTATCATTAAGGGAATGCCAACTTTGAGATAAAATTGTAACAGCCACCTTTTTATTAAAAAAAAGTTGCATTTGTATCGGTACATTTTAAAAAAAATTACTTTTTAATGGTAGTAACATCAATTTTTTCGACTACTCTTTTTAAATTTCTTTTAACAGCTGTAACAACTACCCTTTATAAAAAGTTGTAACATCAATTTTTTCGGCTTATTAATATATTTTAAAACTACATGTAGTAGGAATTAAAATATTGTGTCGAGAATCTATACATAAATTAAAAGTGAAAATATTTTAAATGGGTTCAATTTACAGATACTGAATAAAACTATAATAATTATTTTTTATAATAAAATTGGTTTCAACTAAAAGTTTTCTTCTAAATTTATTTGACCCCTTTACTTTCTTCTTGTTAACTAGTGTCGGAAAACTAAAAAATTTTCAGTTTTCGATATCAAAAACTTTGTGTTGCCGAAATATTAAAAAAAAGTTTTCTTTTGAAACAAACACTCAATTTTTCTTAAATTTCTTTCTCAATCTTTTTTCTTAAAGAGTGAAGTTTTTAAAATTTTCATTTCATTGCTCTACTCTTGCAAAGAGCTTTTCCAGATATATATACACATATTTCATGTTTATTTTTTTTTAGGTTTTTCCTCGTTTTACTATTCACCTTTTTAGCATTGCAATAGATTTTTTCACCTGAATTTTAAAAAAAATTAACAAGTGTCGTCTAATACACTGACAATACAAAAAAATCAATTTTCTTTTAAAAAACATTGGTGCCGTACAACACACGCACAAAATCTGCCACGGGTGCTGCCATGGAGAATGATGACACCAAAAAAGTATGCTGACTTTTTCTTTTCTTTTTTAAAATACGTTTTTTATTTGGCACGTTTAAAAAAAAATTATCCAGTGCCGCCAAAGAGAACAATGACAACAAATATATTATTAATTTTTTTCTTTTTTTTCCTCGTAGAATACCTGTATTTTTAACGAGAAAGTAAAAAACAATACATATCGATGTCGCCAATGAGAATAATAGCACCAAATTATTTTTTAAAAACCGACAATCATTGGGTAATGATGAGGGGTGGTGCCGCCAATGAGAATGCCGGCACCAAAAGTCACTGTAAAAAACGAGTTATTTTCGTACAAAATTTTACACCTAAGTCATTTTCATAATTTATCAATTCTTGCGGGTCAGTTTCGAAAAAAAAGCCGATTATAATGAGATAATCAATGTGCTCTATTTCTAAACAGGTTTGCTTTAATATGGGCCATTCTTTTGATATTGGGCCTATATCTGGGCTAATTCTTTCTTCCCAATATCCTGCTATTATCTGTTTCTTTTTATTTCTTTATTTATAATTCCTAATTCTTAGAAAACTCAGTGAGTCAAATCACAAATCGCTGATCCACCGCCATTCTCAACTTTTGGTATTCTCCGCCTGGATCACAGCTATAAATTCCAATCAATTTCCCTGATTAAATCCCTATTTCCCTCAAAATAATGAAGCATCAATTTTTTCTCCGATCCCCAAGTCACCAAACCCTGACCGTAACCCTAGAATCCACCCAATCCCTAACCCTTCGCCAACTCAAATCCTCTCTCCTTCCGAACCCACAATCCTTGTCCTCCTTCTACTTCACCCTCAATGGAAAACCCCTCTCTGATTCCACCCTTCTCCCAAACCCCCAGATTTCCCATCTTTCAACCCTTTTTCTCCTCCCCCGCGTCTTCGGTGGCGGAGGCGATGGCGGCGCCACTGGAGCCGAGTCCCGCGACTGTTATCTCAAGATGTACGCTGTCAAAAAGCCCGATAAAGTCGACCCCAACGAGAGAAGGCTTGGTAAGTGGCTCAATTGTGCCTTATCTAATGAACCTTTAAGAGAACCTTGCGTGATTGATAAATTAGGGAATATTTTCAATAAGGAAGCTCTTGTTGAAGCTTTGTTGGGTAAGAAATTGCCCAAAGAGTTTAGACATGTAAAGGGTTTGAAAGATATGATTAATGTTAAGTTGTCGATGATTCCCGGCAAGCAATCAGATGCTGCTGATGGTGCTACGTTTCAGTGCCCCATAACCGGGCTCGAATTCAATGGGAAGTATAAGTTTTTTGCGTTGAGGAATTGTGGGCATGTTGTTAGTGCTAAGGCTTTGAAAGAGGTTAAGTCATCTGCGTGTTTGGTTTGTCATAAGGAGTTTGTGGAGTCTGATAAGATGGTGATTAATGGAAGTGAGGAGGAGATGGCAGCCTTGAGGGAGAGGATGGAGGAAGAGAAATCGAAAATAGTGAAGGAGAAGAAGAAGAGGGGAATTGATGTTGTGGATGGGAAAAAAGATTGTGGTAAGTTGGAAGGGAATGAAAAGCTTGAGAATGGGAAGAAATTGAATAATGGTGGGGTGAAGAAGTTTCGAGCTACGGATGTGGCACCAGCTAATGCAACAAAAGAAGTTTATGCTTCCCTATTTACTTCTTCAAAGAAGTCGGATTTTAAGGAAACTTTTACATGTAGATCACTCCCACTTGGTCGAAATTGATCAGATTGAGTAATACCGTGGTGAAGAAGTTTAAGGCTGCAGATCATGTGACACCAGCTAAGGATGCTAAGGAAGTTTCTGTTTCCATATTTACTTTGAAGAAGTCGGTAGATCAATTCCGGCTTGTTAAAGGTGATCTGTTGGTATTTTTCTTTGTTCATGAATGAAGAATAGTGTGTTTCGAGGTTGCTATTCCCTCGTATATATTTCCTTTGTCATTGAAACTGAATTGTACTTGTTTAACCTAGAAATCTAGTAAATATCTAATTTAAATATTGAATTGCTATTAATATGTTCTATTACTTTCTTTGGTGTTATCTTTAAATTTGTGTTGTTACTGAATTTGAAGTTGTCCCGATAAATTGAATTATCTGTAGCTTTTCAAATCATGGAAAAGAGGAGATTTTGAGATAAAATCAGGACCAGCCTTCACATGAATTTTCACTATTCTTGTTTAGTATATCAAGTTTGATGAATACTGTAATGGAACAATGTTGTCAAATATTTGTGTTGAGTCCTTAACTAGATGGTTTCATTGCTGAATTTGGATAGAAAATTCTTATGTTGTCTACCCTGTCATTTTGCTACCAAATATTTTTCAAAAACTGCAACTATGCTTACAACCTTTTTGAGGAGTTCAATTTGCACACAGCCATGTGTGTTGGGTCAATGTGTTACCTTTGTTTAGATATGCATTGAACGAAAAGCAAATGATCAGAACATCAATGCCAGCTAAATGAAATGTCCATATCGGTGTCCTTTCATTCACCTCTTAGATCTTGATGCATTCTTAACTGTTATGCTTATGATGTAGGGTGATGGATGAGTTGAATGTAGAATCATTGACAGTATCAGTTCTGTTTTCGTTTATTACCTTCTCAACTGAGAACGAAGTTATGTTATTTGTTATACTGATGAAGCCTGCCCTAAAGTATTATTTTGATTATACATCCTGCCTCTGCAGCAAGATTTCTTCACGGATCAAAGCCCGCTGCCATTGAAAGGGTTTATATCTTTAGTCATCTTTTGAAGGCGACATTCGAATTCAAATTTTAATACTTTCTTGCTGATTGAGTCTTAGCTTGATTGGTAGACATCGTGTAAAAAAACAAATATGATCAGAATTTATTTCGAGATTATTAAAAAATAAATTAACACTTTCTTTTGCTACAATCCCAATGGCTATTGATCACATTAGATTATACAACTGCAAAATGATCCTTTATCAATACCTGTAATTATCTGATTTTATTTAAAAAGAAAAGAAATTATTTTTGATGCATTTACGGTGTATATAAATTGTTATTGAATCCTATGATAATACTTCATTAAAATGAAGTCCCTTAAATTTAATTAAATCTTTTTGGATTAGGCAAACTTGAATCATCCATGGAAACAAAACTATAAAGCTTCCTGCAAGTAATCTGG
Source organism: Gossypium hirsutum (assembly GCF_007990345.1). Taxonomy (NCBI): domain Eukaryota; kingdom Viridiplantae; phylum Streptophyta; class Magnoliopsida; order Malvales; family Malvaceae; genus Gossypium; species Gossypium hirsutum. The sequence goes on along the minus strand of NC_053449.1, from coordinate 59,468,279 downwards.
CAATTTTCACTTGAGATATCCTGTTTTTAATCTAATTTTTAGTCCCTAAATTTGGCAATTAGATTCATTCTTGTTCTTGAATTTAGCAAATGTAATAGTTTAATGACATGATGTAATATTAAGGAGTCATGTCATCCATTTTTTATGGAATCTAAGTTCAAAAACCAAAACAAGCATAGTTGTCAAGTTTAAATATCAAAGTGAAATAAAAGTACAGATATTAAAATGGATTTCATTATTAAATTCAGGGACTAAAAGTTATATTAACCCCTTTCCTTATTGGGATAAAAAATAATTTCGTCGTCTTATTGGTGCCGAAATACAAGCGAAGAGGAAATCAGCCCACGGCCCATAATAGATTTCAGAAATAGGGTTCAATTATAAAATCTCTTTAACTTCGACTAAAACCCTCGTCATTCCTCCGCCACCCAGCTGAAGAACAACCCTTCTCGCCGCTCTTCATTTTTCTTCTCTCTAAGGTCACCAACTTCTCTCAGCTCTTATTCATATTCATCATACTTTATTCTCTCTTTTTCTTTCCGTTAATTTTACGTTGCTGAGGAACTCAACATTCATTTGTATAGCTTCCAGTGTCAAAATAGCTAAAAAAGATCTGCTTGTTTTGCTTTTTGTTTTTCCAGGAAAGCTAAATCTCGGATCCCAATTTCAGCTCAAAAATGTCGGGGTAAGTGGTAACTTATTCCTTATATAAGGATTCAAGGCCTTTTTAGTCGAATATTAGATTTATTCCCGTTAAAGTGAGTCTCTGTGTTGGGTTTGTTTTAATATCTCCATACACCATGTGACTTCAAGTTTTCTTTAGTGTGGAGTAATTTGCTATGGTATTTATTTTATGTTGATAAACGTTGCAGTGTGTTTTGTTTTAGATGATCTGGCTAGTTGTTTCAATTGTTGCTTGTGTCCTTCCTTTTTTGTTGAATTTTGAGTGATATTTTAGGTCGCGTAGCCTATTTATGGCTGCATTCATAGGAGTTGGATGCAGTATTTCAAAATTTTCCCATCTTGTAATTAAGTCTAATTGGGATTTGTGTTGCTTGAACTCTCTTGTTTAACATATAAATATCAGGATATGACCTCCAAGGATCATCCAAATACATAGAAAAACTTCGAAAATTTAACCATACCCCTGTAGGATATATACCTGCCTATGATGCTCATGCCCGAGTAAGATAGATTGGATTTCTGTCTGATTTTTTTTTTGTTTCTTTGAAATGTTTCATTTTTACTACTATTAGGTTTCTATTTTTTGTTATTTCTGCATGTATTTATGCTGTTTTCTTGCCTGATGTATTCACAGAGAGGAAGTTGCAGTTGCCCCAACTGAGGTTGCTGCTGCCATTGGTGAGCCAATGGACATCAACGCAGCCTTGCCTCTTGTGATTAGGAAGTCCAAAGCTCATGGTGGGCTTGCACGTGGTTTACACGAAGCTGCCAAGGCAATTGAAAAGCACAATGCACATCTTTGTGTTTTAGCTGATGATTGTGACCAGCCAGATTATGTTAAACTGGTCAAGGCACTCTGTGCTGATCACAATGTTAAAGTGCTACGTGCACCTAGTGCAAAAACTCTGGGCGAGTGGGCTGGTGTAAGTGAAATTTCATTCCTCATTCATTGAACACAAGTTATTTCTCTCTTTTACAGTCTCAAAGGGACCACTTGATCTTGTTCATCGATGAATATTACTACAAACTTATGCCACCATATTGAATGAGATTACTTTTGTTCTAAATGCCACCTGTGCTTCATCTCTGGATGCAGTTGTGTAAGATCGATTCCGAGGGAAAGGCAAGGAAGGTAGTTGGCTGTTCTTGTGTAGTTGTCAAGGTATGGGAACATATACATGGAAATACATTCTATTTAACTTGAACAATGTGTGTCCAGTCAAGCCATATTTTCACTTTAGATAAATTATATTGTCTTGCAATATGTCTATATAGCCAGGTATAGTTTGTAATTATGTTTGTCTGAGTTTTTTAATCTTATTGGTGCAGGATTATGGTGAGCAACACGAGGCTGTGGAAGTTGTTCAGCAGCACAAGGATTAAGCAAATCAGAGGATGGTTTCCTTGGTAGATGTCTGCTGAGTTTTTTTGTTATTTAACGAGTTCTTGATAGTGAACAACAAAAGATTATTTTCTTTTGAAGTTGTTGCGATTCTCCTGAACTGCTTGGTGTTTCTTTAAGTATGCTACACTTTTTTTTCATTTAAATTTTACGTGGTTAGTTCATGGAAAACTATTATATGTTGAAATCATATCTTTTCGACTCTATAGTCATATTTTGATGCCATTGATGGAGCAAGATGATTGGTCTTCGTCCAATTTTCACAAATGCCTTGCCATTGATGAGTAGGCTTTAACCCAAATCGAGCCTTGCGTCCCTCGACTCAACTCGACCACATTACTGTGGATGTGGATTTCATCTCCTTTTCTTGGTCAACAAGTTTCTAGCAGCATGCCTTAACTGCCTTTGCTAGATAATATAACTACTTTGTTGCGGTGCAGTAAATGATTAGAATGGATAGTTCTATGTTTTATCAATCAAATAAAAGAATAAAACGAGTTGAATATGAACAAAACCTGTTCAATTCATTAATCTTCGAAAATAAGTTCATCCCTTTAAATTTTGTTTAATATTTTAATTTATTTATAATATAATTATTAATATTTATATCCAACTATTTTGTTTATGATGAATAAGATATGTTTTCGTTATTTATGAACAATACACTACGATCATGAACAAGTAGATTAAATTTCAACAAATGATTGAGAACTTATAATTTAAAATAAATGAATAAAAACACATTTGAAAGTATGAAATATGGTGTGGTCATTTTATGTTTTAATCATGGGATTTTGGGTTTGATTCTTGTTTCTAGGAATGAACACATTTTGTGGGTAATTATTTATCTCTTCGAAAAGCATTCGCAATAAGGGAATTAGTCATTATCATCAATGATAAATATGCTTTTAAAAGAAAAAAAAACAAAAACTTAATATTATTAATGAACAAGTATCAAACAGAATCAAACTAAAAATCAAACATAAATAAAAATTTATTTATTCAAATTTGGTTCATTTACATCTTTATTTAAAACTATAGCATTGTTTAGTGTCTCGATGTGTTGAGTAAGAAGTTGAACCAATTAAAGCAACGCTTATTCTTTGAAGTCAAATACTCCTTAGATAAGTTTCCTTTGCTAGCTAATAAACTTTATCTATACATGTACTAATAAGTCTTGGATGTAGTTGTAAAACATATTATTCTTTTAAGAGAATACAAAATATTATTGGACGAGAGCCAAAAACCGTGTGAATTTCACTTTTTATAAATTATGGTATTAAGAATAAAACTACTAACATCCAATTTATTCTTGTAAGTCCAAAGTTCCAATCCCTAGTTCATGCCCAACTACACTGCCCTGGTAAATAGGCAAGTGAGACTGAGTAGAGCTTCTTTGAAGTGAACTTGTTAAAAGAAATCATTATTATAAAATTAGGGAAGGTAGAGGTGGAAGAGAATTATAGAGTTCTAAATATTATTTTAAATTAATCTTCACAATATTTCTATTAAAATTGATTAAAAATAAAATATTAAAATTGAAAATCCTAAATTTATAAATTGAAAGGCACCGTTTTTTATAGCTGAAATATACAAAATTTAATACAAATATTAAACTTTTAATAAAACTATACTTTTGAATGGCTACCAATCAATTTGATTATTTATGAATGTGTTTAAATTGGTTCACATATCTTTATAAAACTACTTTAAAAGAATTAATTGTTTACGAAAATTATCCAAGTTAAAATTTATGTACATAAATTAACTGTTCTTTATAGTGATCATCGATGCCGTCTGACATATTGGCGGCACTGCCCCTCATCATTAGCCACTCATCAGCTTTTTAAAAACAATAAATTTTTTGGGTGTTGTCCCTATGTCAGGTGGCACCAGTATGTATTTTTTAAAATATCAATTAAAAATATAGGTATTTAAGGAGGAAAAAGAAAGAAAATTTTTAATGAGCGTCGCCGGTGTGATAGGTGGCATAGGAGAAATTTAAAAAAAATATTTTTTTGGGTACCGTCGGTGTGTCAGGTGACACTGGTCAGTAAATTTTAAAAAAATTTGTGTCACCGGTGTGTCAAGCAGCACAAGTGAGTTTTTTTTTTTTAAAAAAGTAGGTGAAATAGAAAAAAAATTGAAAAAAACAAAATAAAAAGGGAAGTCCGTAACTTAGATGAGATAAGAGTGAGAAAGAAAGAGATGCGAGAGAAAGAGTTATGGAGAAAGATAGAGAGAAGAGAGAGAGTCAAATAAACAAATATGTAAGATAGAGATATGAAAGACAATTGATTATTTTATAGAAAATATAATAATAGATAATCAAATATGAGAAAATAAAGAGAATAACATATATGAAAAATAGAGAATCAAATATACAAAAAGAAAAAAAATAATAAATAAGGAAAATAAAGATATGAAAGAGAATTTGATTTTCTCTTTCCTTTCCCTTATTTGATTCTCTATTTTTCATAAACTCTTTTCTTTTTCCATTCAAATTTTCCTTATTTTTCTCAATTGAAAACTATAGTCGTACTTAATGGCTACCAATGCTGCCGTTCACGGTGGTCTTTCAAGTTGATTTGACAACAAAGAAGAGATTTTCTTTTTCTTGTTGACTTCTACGGTTCAGATCTCTCAGTAGCCGACTACAAATCATCTAAAACAATTATCAAAGCTTCGAACTACTTTTTCTACTATGAATTTTTTTTATAAAATATTATCGGTGTCTCTTGACACGGTGATGACACCTAAAATAATATTTTAAAAAAATTTAACGGATGTCGTTAGTATGTCAGGCGGCACCCAATTTTTTGAATATTTCTCTGATGTCACCTAACAGACCGATGACACCCATTAAAAATATTTTTTTCCTGAATACTTGTATTTTTAACGGATATTTTAAAAAATACATATCAGTGCTACTTGATACAGTAGTGACACCCAAAAAATTATTATTTTTAAAAAAACATATATGATGATTGGCTAATGATGAGGGGGCGATGCCTCTGTGTGTTAGGCAGTACTGGCAATCACTGTAGAGAACAAGTCATTTACGTACATAAATTTTAACTTAGATAGTTTTGTAAATAATTAATTCTTGTGGACCAGTTGAGTAAAAAAACCAAACTTAATCAATGCAACTTTACGCAAGTGTCGTCAAGTCATAGGTTAAGTGGGGTTGGCCCTAAAATACAACTTTACCGTAGTGTCGTCAAGTCATAGATTAAGTAGGGTTGGCCCTAATTTGTACTTTCCTTATCATGTAGGGACTAAAGCATGACCTATCATTAACGTATTCAAATTGCTTCCATTTTATGGAAATTGACAAATTTGCATGTTCACCACACCCATTTCCATTTTATCTCTGACACATGAATTGAGAGTAAACACTTTGAACTTATTGGGTAAAAATAAGAAAGGATGTACCATTGAGGGTTGACATATAGAGCTATTCCAGCCTTTTATATTTATTTGGTATTTGAATTTTTTTTAAAAATTTAATTGATATTTTAACTTAAAAATTATAAATTATTTGATACCGGCTTATTGCATGAGCATTTTTATGATTTCTTTGGGCATTGCGAGGGGATTCAACATATGATAAATTCCTTTCCCTTTCGGTGGGATTCGAATTTCAGTACGAGAAAAGGGATTTATTGCCTTAATCTATCTGTGCTCTGTAAGCAATGTTGGAGGCTTATTTTTAAGCTTGATTCTCTTTCTAATAGAATTTATAAAGCTAAATATTATTCAAGCAATAACTCCACACTAAACCTGATCATGGGTCAGGTTATCCGTCTAAGTTTGAAGGTGTGCCTGAAAAATATGAGAGTTCGGGTAAAAATAAAGGTCCGAAAAATAGGTTTGAATAAAAAAAAGGACCCATTTTCTAAACGGGTCAAGCTTCAAATAGGATTTTTTGCTTAGGCCTGACCCGACCCAAATAAACTATTTTGTTGTTGTTTCACTACTATTTTGCTATTATATTACTACTATTTTCTTGTTATTATTTGAAAATTATATAGCTCTTATTTTATTGTTAATTTTACTATTATTTTAGAGATATTAGTTTGGTAAGTTACAAATATGTTAGTGTTATTTAATTATAAAATTTTTTAATGTATTTTTAATTTATCGGGAAATATTTATTTTAATATTTTTAGTTTATTTGATGTATTATATTTTTAAAATTTTTTATATAAAAGAATAATTTTAAAAAATTAATACAGGTGCGCCGGGTTGGACTTGAGTTTCGCTTTTTATCTAAATCAAGCTTGAACAGTATTTTAAGCCCATTTTTTCGAGCTGAGCCTAAAAGACAGGCCTAAAATTTTATATCAACGACTGACCATATTCAGGTATACTTCACGCTTCCAAAAGTAATAATCCTTCTTTTGCATGGAAGAATATTTATGCTACTATGGGATTGCCCTTGAAAGGTTTACATTGGAGATTCGATAACGGTACCTCTATTGGAAATTTTGAGGACCCTTGGCTCCCGAGTGATGATATTTCTTTTGTCCAATCTGATACACTTTCAGGTCTTGAAAATATGATGGCTTATGATTTGTCAAATGATGATGGTATGCGATGGAACACATCCCTTGTTGGAGGACTTTTAGCTCCCGTCGATTCTAATTAACAATTCTTAGTATCACGGTTGCTATGCCTAAACTGAACGATTATTTTATCTAGCACTTTACTAAAGACAATTTATATAGTGTGAAGTCGGGGTACCATTTAGCTATTCAAGTCAACACTTCGCTTTCGCAACAGTATGTTGAGTGGTCCTTGGTTAACTCTTTGGAATCTGTCCTTACCACCAAAATTTAATATGTTCATTTGGGGATGTTTGCATGATTTCGTCACTACACCAAAATAGGCCTTTAAAAAAGTGCCGCTAAAAGCATTTGCGGCGCTTATGACGCTGCTAATGACAGTGCCGCCAAAGGTCATGACTTTTAGCGGCGCTTTTCCCACAAACATCGCTAAAGACCATGACCTTTAGCGGCGCTTTTCTCAAAAACGGCGCTAAAGACCGTGACCTTTAGTGGCGTTTTTTCCACAAACGCTGCAAAATACCATGACCTTTAGCGGCGATTTTTTGAAAAAACGCCACTAATTTTGGCAGATTTGTAAAATTAATTTTTTATATTTTCAGCCCTCCTATAAAAACTAATCAGAAAAAACCAAATCCAAACCAACCGAAAGCAATAAATCTATATAATATTTAAAATGAAACGAATAATATATAATAAATATCAATAAATAAAATAAAATTCGTATTATTCTTACAAAATGTTAGAAGTTAAAATGATAATTAAAAGTCAAAATGATAAAAATATTTACACGATAGTCTAAGACGGCGGCTGTTGCTGAAACATCTTCATCATATTCTGAAGCTGCTGCTGGAGTTCATCTTACTTTTTATGCTGCTTTGCTTCCCTCGCTGCTGCATCTGCTTGAAACTGCAGCTGGAGTTCTTCATACTTTCGTTGAACCTCAACTGTTGTCGCTTGCATCTGAGCCATCTGGTCTCTTAACCTCTGGACTTCAGCTTGAGTCTGACTCCCCGAAGGCATGTATTATTGCGGTCTGGATCCGAAATATTGGGATGGGTTAACAAAAGATCCTTGAAACCGAACCCGACCATACCTTTCAGGACTCAAAACTTCAGTGATAATCCGGTTATCAATGTTTTCAATATTAACAGAATTATCACTGGAAGGCATCGCATCGTACTTTGCCTTTTTATCCTTTAATTTTTCCTAATAAATAAATCACATAGTTAGGAACGCAATCTATATTAAAAAAAATGCAACATAACTTAACAATATTTTCATTACAATAGATGAAATAAGCCATTAGAAAATAAACACTAAAAATAATTAAAACAAGTCAAATTGTATTAAGCAAACGTACCATAATTTCTGCAGCTTCAGAAGTCATAGGGTTTCCATCTTTCTTCTTATGTGTCATGTCAAAAAGTTGAAGGCGTCTAACTTTTTGACCGGAGGACAGTTCCTACAATACAGTAGTAAAAATATTATTTGATAGAAAGTAATAAATATCTGACAGTATTAAAAAATTTAAAATACCTCGGCCTGAGCTACACAAGCAAAACTTCTCGAGCCAGCTGTGTGAGTGAATTTTTGTTTCTGCCTACTACTTTTTCCAACTCGCTCACGATTCTACGTTATGAAATTATTAGTACGTTAATTAGAAAATTCTATAAACCAAAATAATTAAAAGATTTTTGTAGTAACACATACCTCTCCTTTCTTCGAAGTCCAAAATCTAACGACCTCTTCCCACCGGTACCTCAGCATTCCCGGCGGGACATTTTGTAATCTCTCGTCGAGTGTTGTTTTGATCTTAAAGTATTCTCTCTTTAAAGTGCTCTTATGGTCTCTCCATCTTTTTCCCAATGCCTTCTTTACATAAGCATCGGAGACCTCTAGAGCAAATCTCGCCTACAAAAAACACAAGTTAAGAAAGTAATTATAAATTAAACTTAAACCCAAGTACTATAAATGACACTAACATTTTGTTACCTTAATCTCATCGAGAGCTTGGTTCTTGTTACTCTCGGGCATTTTATGCCATGACTCGTAGTTAATTGGCAACATATTTGCATTCTGTGCTAAAATGCCCAAGTACCCTGCTAGAAGGCGAGCTTCTGATCCAACAGGCTGACCAAAGCTATTACTGCATACTTGGACACGCTCGACTGGATCTAGCTCGTATAAATCCCTTAGTAGCGTACGTCCTCGAACTCTCTGCGTCCCACTACTTTCAGCTGAAAAATGTTATATTGTAATATAAGAATTTTAAAAATAAATAAACAAAAAGTCAACGAGCATGTAAATTAAATGTTAATTTACTTTGAACTTCTATTGGTTCTTCAGGTGTAGTCGGGACATTCGAATATCCAACAGTAGTCTGTTGTTCAGTGCTGTTTGTTTTCGCGGAGTTTGGAGTACCTTGAAAAATGCTTAGCTCTCGCACTTTCCTTCTAGGCATTTTATCTGCAATACAAATAAAATAGTTGAAAACTTAGTATACAATTACAACAATAATAGCACATATAAAATAGTCAAAATATATAATAAGACCAATATTTATATTATGATATTACATATAATTAAATAATAGTAAAAGCTTACTACATTATAATTCGTAAACATCTTCATCAGTATCTTGGTGGACCCACTGAAATTGTGTACTACTACTACTAGGGCTATTTTCATTTAAGTTTTGTTCTGGAAAGGGCAAAGTTTGTGTTCTGTCGTCAATGCCATCTCTACTTCCACTGCCCATATTAAACAAGTCTCTAGGGATGTTACGGAGTACAACGTACCAACCCTCATCAGTTGGATCTTTTGAGTAAAAAACTTATTTGACTTGAGAAGAAAATACATACGGCTCATCAATCAATTGTTGTCCTGTGTGAATCAATCGATCGAAGTTCACCATTGTGAAACCTAATTGATCTTGCTTAATTCCACGAGCAGTATTAACATCGGCCCAATCACCTCGAAATAAGATAACTTTCCATTTGCTGTAGTAATCCAACTCAATTATGTCAGTAAGAAGTCCAAAATATTCCACATTTCCCTCGACTGGATTATTGTCCCTAGCACTAGCATAACTTGTAATTGAGGAATTAACAACTATTCCACAATTTTGCGTTCTCCTCAATCTCTCGCGATATTTTGTATAAAATCTGAATCCGTTGATGAGGAACGCACTATATCTTTTAACCACCCAATTTGGACCTTGGGAAAGCCATTTCACTTCGTCGGTGACGTTCTTCCCACTCAAAACCTATTGAATGGAAAGTGAACTGAGTGATTAAAAATGTTATGAGAGAACATTATTAATTGTCAATGAAAGCTCCAAATGCATACCGTTTGGCTTAATCATTCATGAAAATATTCAGTGAACAACTTATTGATATCTCGATGTTGTGTTCTTCGGGAGCGCGAACGAGATCTCAATATTTGTTTGTACTCACTATGTTAAAAATATGTTCAGTTTGTTAGAATAGAAATAATTTTTAATTGATGAATATTTATCAATTTTGTAGAACTTACTTGCGTAAAGGTTCCATTGATTCGTGGTGAAACAGAACATATCGATGTGCTTGTACCCATGATAAATCATCTAATTATGCAATTTCAACTTTGCCGATTGGCTCTCCAAAACTTTGGAATAAATAAGTATCGGCGAAGTTATGATCCTTAAGTCCAGCATTTCTATTTGGTCTGTTCAACCTTGTTTCAACATCTTCCAAATATATTGAACAAAATGTCATACATTCCTCTGTCAAGTAGCCTTCAGCAATCGATCCTTCTGGATAACGCTTGTTGCGGTAGTAAGACTTTAATTTGGATAGGAACCTAAAACACGATATGCAACATTATGAAAAGTTGTAACTTATGTACTATAGGTGAATGAAGGAAAATTTTAAAAATTGTAATTAACACTTTTCTATGGGATACATCCATCGATAGAAAATGGGTCCGCCAAGAATTGCTTCATTCGGGATATGGATTATCAAGTGAACCATAATTGTGAAGAAGGAATGTGGGAAGATTTTCTCCATGTTGCATAAAGTCAAAGCGGCTCGATCCTGTACCTTTTGAAGTTCTTGAACATCTAAAACTTTGCCACAAATGACTTTCATTATATTGGATAGTTCAATTATACAAGACGTCACCTTCTTCGAAATACAACATCGTAGAGCAACTGGCAGTAAATCTTGCATCAAGATGTGATAGTCATGTGATTTTAGTGAATATAGTCTTCGATCTTTAACACTAACACATCGAGATATATTTGATGCATATGCATCTGGAACCTTTATATCCTTCAACACCATGCAAAACAGTTCTTTCTCCGTCTTGGACATTGAGAAAATAGAAGGCGGCAACCGATATTTCCCATTTGGAAGTTGATTCGGATGAAGATCAGGTCAAATTTCCATCTGAACTAAATCAAGTCGACTCTAAAGATTGTCTTTTGATTTTCCATCTACATTCAAAATTATACCGACAATGTTCTCGCAGACATTTTTCTCAATATGCATAACATCAAGATTGTGTCGTAAAAGGTGGTGCCCTCAATAAGGTAACTAAAAAAAATACTTCTTTTTTTCCACAAGTCCGCCTCATTAGGATCATCCTCTTCATCGGAGTCATCATCAACTTCATCATTTGATCTTCTATTTCTTTGCGTGTTTGCCGGTTGGTTCATCTTCCTATAACTGAAATTCATATCTTCTAACATTAGCAAGATTTCAAATCCACTTATCTGCGAAGGAGCTTCTCTGAACTCTTCAGTACCGTCAAATGCTGAAGTCTGAAATCTAAATCTATGATTTTTCGGTAACCACCGACGGTGCCTCATGTAAGAGAACTTCTTCCCATTGTATAACCATTGTGAACATGTTTGTGCAGCACAACAAGGACACGCATAACGACCCTTGGTACTCCAACCGGATAAATTGGCATAAGCGGGGAAGTCATTAATGGTCCACATCAAAGTTACACGTAAATTAAAGTTCTCATTTCTCAGCACATCGTATGTCTCGACACTAGCCCATAATTGTTTTAACTCTTCAATAAGTGGCTGTAAATAAATGTCGATATCATTCCCGAGCCCTTTCTCTCTAGGGATAATCATAGATAAGATAAGGAATGATTGCTTCATGCAAATCCACGGAGGCAGATTGTAAGGAATAAGCACTACTGGCCAAGTACTGTACGCAGTACTCATGATCTTGTGAGGATTAAATCCATCAGATGCTAGGCCAAGCCTCGCACTCCTAGGATCGCTTGCAAAGCTTGGAAATTTATTGTCAAATTATTTCCAACCTAAAGAATCTGTCGGATGTTTTAATAATCCATCATCGGTTCGTCCATCATAGTGCCACGTCATTGACTCCGCTGTCTTCGACGACATGAAAAGCCTTTGAAGCCTTGGTATCAGCGAAAAATACCGTAAAATCTTGACCGGTTTCTTTCTTGGTATCATCGTCGTTCCCATCTTCTGTGTTCCTATTTATCCAACGTGATTGGCCGCATACATGACAGCACTGTTGGTTTCTCCGATTGCCCCAATACAATATGCAGTCATTCGGGCAACTATGGATTTTGGTGTACCCAAGACCTAAATCTTTTATCATTTTCTTCATATCTTTGTATGATTGAGGGATTTTTGCAAACGGAAACATCTCTCTCAAAAACTCTAACAGCATTGTCAAAGAGTTCTCGGTCCACCCTCCCAAACATTTTAACTAAAAAAGACGAATACAGAAAGACAATTTTGAGAATTTTGATCCCTCATACAGTTCTTCGTTCATGTCAATAAGTAGCGCGTAGAACTTCGCCGCTTCTCCATTCGGCTCTTCATGATGTACACTTCTTTCGGGTTCGATAAAAGCATTTCCACCGAGATTACAATCATCAGATGCCACAAAGTTGGCTGGGAACGACTGTAAACCATGATTGTGAATATTAAATGCATCCCGCAACATCCCTTCCATGTCATCCCCTCTAACAGACTGATGGTAAGCAATACTATCATAAGATACATCCATCCTTGAAGAGGAAGTACTAGGCAGGCATTCTCCATGAAAAAGCCATTGTTTATAACCCTAAACAAACCCATCAACAATTAGATGCTCGTATACAACTTCACGATAATGTCAGTTTATGTTGACACACTTCTTACACGGGCAAAAAATCATGTTCTCTTGGCTAGCATATTGAAATGCAAATTTTAGAAAAGTCTGTACTCCATTTCGATAACCGTCGCTTGCCCTTGACAATTTCATCCAAGACCGGTCCATTTCTTATTTCTTGAAGTCTGATTTTCACCATAAATTACAAGGGTAAGTTGTTCAGTGGTAAGTATAAATGAGTTATGTAAGTATATCATATGATATATATTTATGTATTAAGTAAATTATGTAAGTTATGTACGTGTATAAGTTATGTAAGTTATGTATTAAGTAAGCTATGTAAGTTATGTATTATGTAAGTTATGTAAGTTATCAAAGTAATGTATGTCATGTAAGTTGTAAGTTATTATGTATTATGTAAGTTATGTATTATGTAGGTTATGTAAGTTGTGTAAGATATTTAAGTTATGTAAGTTTTGTATTATGTAAGTTATGTAAGTTATGTATGCTATGTATTATGTAAGTTGTTATGTTATTATGTAAGTTATACAAGTTTATTTATAAGCTTGTAGATAACTTATGTAAGTTAATATGTAAGTAATGTATTATGTAAGTTTATATAAAATTTTTATATAAGTTATGTATTATGTAAGTTAACATGTAAGTTATGTATTATGTAAGTTTACATATAAGTTTATGTGATAGTTATGTAAGTTTATATAAATATTAATAAGTTATGTAAGTTCTTGTACATACAAATTTTGGTTATGTAAGATATGTATGATGTAAGTATATCACTTTTATGTATCTTAGTATATAATTATTTTTAAAATTATAATATATTTTAACAAGTTATGTAAGTAATGCAATAAATACTTAAATTTTAGTAAGTAATGTATTTAAGTAACATATTTAAGTAATAAATTTAAACAAATTTTAGTAAGTAATGTATTTAAGTAACATATTTAAGTACTAAAATTTAACCAAATTTTAGTAAGTAATGTATTTAACTAATTTATTTAAGTAATATATTCAAGTAATATATTAAAGTAAATTTTAGCAAAAAATATGTTTTAGTAAGTAATGTAAGTCATGAAAAATTTACTTAAAAATATATTTTTAAGTAATGTAAGATATAAATTTTAAAAAATTATATATTAACAATATATATTAGTAATAAGTTAAATTAAATTGTAAAAATATATTAAAAATATAATAAATATCGAAAATATATATTAACTTTAAAATATATATATATTAGTATGTTATTTATATTAAACATGCAATCAAGTAATAATTCATTGACAATTCATTATATAATCAATTTATTAAACATTCAATCAATTAACTTACAAAAATTGATAATTCATTGACATTCAATCAATTAATCGATCAATTTATTGAATACTCATATATTATTAAACATTAACATTCAATCGCATAAATGAAAACTAACGTCGATAATTTATTAATTGACATAAAATTAAAAATCGATAATTTGTTCACTTTAGACCGAATCCACTATTCGCCCATAATTTATGAAATTACTCAAATATATAAAGTGATTTAAGAATTTTAATCATTTGTGTAATTGTTTTTGCTTGGGTAAAAAATACTTACAAGAATTACAATCATAATTTATACCTTGCAGTTATGGAAGAATTTTGCAAAGTAACATGAAAATTGAGCTAGCAACATATAAATCAAAAATGATAATTAAAGCCTATACCCACAGCTTTTAAAAAAATCTTAATTAAAACTCCCTTTTAAAACTCAAAAATAATAATTAAAGTATAAAGCTAAAATATAACAAAATCCAAAATTTAAACATTTGGAGGTGTTTTTTTTAAGAAAACTAAGGTGGGAAACATAGAAATAAATACTTCAATTTCCTCAACTTCGAAGCAAACTATTGCAAAAAAATAAAAATAAAAAGGAAAACATAAGTAAATTGCTTCTCCATTACTGCTAGTCTTTCTTTTATTTTTCCTATGGATATCAAAATCTAACCCTTATTTTTAAATGCAAAATAACAGTAAAACCAAATCAGAAATGATAAAAGGCTTATCCATTTAATTTGCCTATATATATTCATTATGATCCATTTAATAATATTATTGTTTGTTTAGAAGTAAGAACCTTATCCAGTTCAAAGAAACAAGAATCAATAAAAAGCAAATGTTGAGAGAGAGATTTCAGGAACCTCTGGTCGCGGAAATTATTAAGGATGTGCGAAGATAGCCTATATCAGTACATTATAGAAATTCTGGTTGCTCAGAATGTTTTTACCATTGCATGGATGTGAGTCTCACAGACCGAGACTAGCACATGGGGGCATACACTGGCTTTCTGTGTGCACATCCAGGAATCAAATACTACCATGTATATAAACACAGACATGCTCACAACAATCATGTTAGGGTGTCTTGATAAATTAAATGGATAAGGCAAAGTAAATTAATTTGATAAATTAAAATCAAATCAAACCAAACCAGAAATGATAAAAGGAAGCTTATATATATTCATTATAATCATACACAAGAATGGCTTTTCTTTAACAAAAAAGTTTCCCAATGAAAAGTTTTTAAAACAAATAAATTAGATATAACAAATGCAAAGGCAAACAACAGTCTACTAAAAGGCAAAACTAAAGGCAAACAACAGTCTACCAGTTCCAAATCCAAAGAAGCAAAGCAATGTTTCACATAAAAGAAACAGAAGGTATGGTACCGACTATCAAACTAATCAAAAGCATCGACTAATTTACTCAAAAAAGACCAAATTTTGAGCATGAACGAGTCGAATAAAAGTAACCCATATCAGAACTAAGGACACAAGGCTTGAAATAAAATGATGAAATTAATACCGAGAGCTTTATACCTTGGAAAGGGTATTGGCCAAAACTGAAGATGGAATCCCAAATTAGTAATTGTAGCGTCTTCTCCTCGTTTTCAACCTTGGAGCTTCTGGGAAAGTTGGAACCTTGAAAGCGTGGGTAGCTGAAAGAAAGAAAGGAGACGAGAGGAAAGGGAAAAATAAAACAAAACAATTAGTTGCGAGACCAGAAAACAGTAACGTATGAAGAAAAAGAATGAAGTACTCGAACTTACCGATGGTTGCGGCACCGGAGACGGACGGAGAATGTGATGCAGCACAGGAGACGGCAGAGTAGCAGGTGGTCGGGTTTGGGGAGCTATTAGGGATTAGGGGAAATTTTAGGGATTTGGGGGAGAATGAGTCTTTGGGGGATATTAGAATCGGGTGTAAAATTTGGTGAGAAGGATGGAAAACGACGCCGTTTACATCTAAAAATTTAACCATTTGCGGCATTTGAATATAAGCGCCACTAACTATAAGTCAAAACGCAGTCGTTTCATCAAGAAATAGCTCAAACCTGTGGCGTTTTTGAATAAACGCCACTAAAAATACAACCAAACGGCATCGCATCAATCAATGTTAAAACATTTTTGCGGCGTTTTAAGCAAAGCGCCACTAACTATAAGTCAAAACGCAGTCGCTTCATCAACACTTACCTCAAACCCGCGGCGTTTTCGAAAAAACGCCACTAATAACATTTACAAAATGGCAGCGTTTCTGTAAATGTTAGAACAATTTTGCGGCGTTTTAAGTAAAGTGCCACTAACTATAAGTTCAAACAAAGTCGTTTCCCCAACAGCTAACTCAAGCTTGTGGCGTTTCCAGAAAAACGCCACTAATACCATAGACAAAACGACAACATTTCAATAAATATAATTACATTTTTGCGGCGATTCATGGAAAGCGCCACTAATAGCAATGTAAAACAGCGCAGTTTCATTAACTCCTAATACAACTTTGCGGCGTTTTTATAAAGCGCCACTAATAGAGAAGAACAAAACGGCGCCGTTCCACTTCCTAGTTACAGGACTTTGCGGCGTTTCTGTATAAGCGCCACTAATGCTGCTGCAAGTCCCACAGGAAACAACGTCGTTTTCTAACGTGAAAATACTTTTTTCCGGCGTTTTTAAATAAACGCCGCTAAAGCCTTTCATAGCAAAAAATATTTAAAATTTCAACAAAATTTAAAAATATTTATAATTTATTTTAAATTATATCTACGCTAACAATAGAATACAAATATACTAGCACGCGAGTTGTCAAATTAGTGTCATCCAAGATTGAAGTTAAATTGATTCAAAATTAAAACCAAAGTTATAAAATGGAAAAATTAATAATAAAAAAAGGAAAGAATAATACATTTTTAAAAAAATAAATTGGCATTTTAAAAAATAAATCCATCAATCTATTTGTATGTTGAATAAATATAAATATTTATGTATGCAATATATAAATAAAAAATGATGTTAATTATATCAATAATTGTCTTATTATTTTACAAGATTTCGATCAAATTAAAGTTCATGTACGTATACAATTTAACAATATTAAATCATTCTTAATGTACCATTTTGGGATTTAACCCATTTTCATATATATTTATATATATTAAAATGATAATTTATATTTATCTTATTTAGATTTATATTCTAAAAAATCCAAAATTAAACCCTAAACCCGTGACCCGTAACCCAGAAGCTACAAACAACAACAACCAAACCCCAAAATCTAACCCCCACTATACCATAAACATGCTTAAATCATAAATTCTAAACCTTAAACCCCAAACCATCAAACCCTAAACCCTAAAAGTCAAAACCAAAAATCCCAAACTGTAATATTCCTAAACCATATTTTTGGGAATTTGTGTGGCCAATGTTATTGTAGTACAAAACATATATTTTATATCCATATATTGAATTGCATGAATCTTTAGTAAAATCTAAATGTTCTTCAATTTTTAAACGTACAGTATCCTTAAACCCTAAACCCTAAACCCAAACTCTAACACATAAACTATTAACCCAAAATAATAAACATTAAACTGTAATCCCTAAAACTCTAAACCATAGACATTAAATTATATGTTCTATAATGTAAACCCTAAAATTTTGCAGCGCCACTAAAGTTCCCAATAGGCCTAACCCTAACTTAACTTCTAACCCTTAACCCCAAACCACTAACCCCTAACTACTAATTTCTAAACCTTATTTAATATATAAATTAAAAAATATTAATTAATCAAAACTCTAAACCCAAATCCCTAACCCCTAACCCTTAAACCTTATTTCATAAAAATTAAAACACACTAATTAATCTAAACCCTAAAGCCTAACCTGACACCGAATCCATAAACCTTAAATCCCCAACTCTTAATCTCTAACCCTAAATCACAACCCTTAAACCAGAATCCCTGATCCATAATCCCTAATTCCATAATCTATAAACGTTAAAATTGTAACTCTTAAACCGGCCTTAAATCCTAAATTGACCATATGCCATAAACCATATATATTAAACCCTAAACTATAATGATAATTAATTAAATATTTTAAAATTAATACTATCGTATCTTTTACAATTATGTATGAAATTATTTAATGTATAAATTAAAAATCAATCAGTCATGTACCTAAAAATTTTTAAAATTATTTTAAATAATACTATTTTAATTTTTTCATTTTTAACAAATATTCAATTAAAAATAAATTGAATTTTAATTAATATAAATAAGCAAATTAAATAACATTGATCAATGTTGTCCAAATTTTGGGGATGTTGAAACTATAGACCATGTTATTTTATGGTGCCCGAATGCTGCCATTGTTTGGAGCAACGTAGGAGTTAACATTTTGCATAACTCTTTTGCTTATTTCATTTATTATTCTATGCACCTCCATGATTTTTCCTCTTCGAGATTACATTCTTGCTTTAGTTTGGAGTATTTGTGGAACCTTAGATGTTGGAAGAATGTGATTTCTCAACCTGATCAAATCATTTCTTTTGCACACAGATTCCTACACGATTGGTGGGCTGCTAGAGAGGTTTTCCAATGTGTTTCATCACTGCAGCCAATCTTCCATCCTAACAAAGCACAATACTATTTCTTAGGCCTCTTTGACTGAGTATTCTACTTTAGATAAGTCTGTTAATATTTTGTTATTCATTCAAATAGGTTGTTACTTATTTAAATAGGTTGTTAAGCTTTACTAGATAAGTCAGGATCACATTTGTAATCTGTATATATATTCCATACTCTATCAAACGTAAAGATAAGCTTTTCACTTCATTCAATTACTTATCTCTTTACATCCCTTCCTCGACGTTGGCAGAGACCTTCTGATATTTGGGTTAAATGCAATGTCAATTAGGGGTGTGCATAATTCGAGTAAAACTAAAAAAATTTGGTTAACCGACCGACTAACCGAATTCGGTCGGTTAACCGAATTTTTTCGGTCGGGGGTCGATTATTTTTTTTATAATTTTTCGGTTAACGGTTAATTCAGTTCAAAACCGGTCGATTAACCAAATTTTTCGGTTAACCAAAAAAATTAATAAATAAAATTATCCAACCCAACCCAATTACAAACCCAATAAAACTAAAACTAAAGTCTACCCAATTACCAACCCAATAAAAATAAAACTAAAGTCTAACTCTAAGTATCTACCCAATTATACATGTTTTTTTTTAGGTTTAATGCAAATGGAGATTTTTTGGAGAGAAGAAATGGATATAAATGGAGAATATTAAAGACTTACATTTCAATTATGTGTTAATTTCAAGAATTATGTAATGTTTTTAATTATGTAGTGATTCAAAGACTTATGTAATGTTTTTAATTATGTAGTGATTTAATTCGGTTAATTCAGTTAATTTGGTTAGTTTTTAACTAAAAATAAAAACCATACAATTTTCGGTTAATTCGGTTAACCGACCTAATTAATCGAAAAAATTTCAGTTTGGTTAATGTTTTTTTATAAAAAATTTGGTTCGGTTAACGGTTAAAAATTTTGGAAGGTCAATTAATTCGGTTATAGCTATTTCGGGTCGGTTAACCGAATGCACACCCTAATGTCGATCCTGTTGTGTCACAGGACCATGGATATACTGGACTTGCTGCTATTATTCGTAACAAACATGGTGAGTATGTCACTAAGTGTTCTGACAACTCCATCAAACATCTTATCTTTAATTGTTCCAACACCTACAATTCTACATGAAGCATTATTTCCCATCAAAACAACACCTTCAGACACTGTTTCGTAAGTGTAAATCAATCCCGATTGGGACTCATGTGAAATGTGCAACCCGAATTAATGATCCACTCCTCGCTCACTTTAGAATTATTGACAAAAGCGACTAGAAGTTCACCATCGCTATAGTCTTCTACAACATCAGCTTTACCGGAATTTTTTGGTTGTTTTCCATTTTGATTCGTAGCCTCCCTTTTGATCTTGTTCTGTAGCTTATGACACTCAAATTTAATGTGTCATTTCTTCTTGTAGAAGTTACAAGTTTTACCTCTGTTTGAATACTTCGATCTACCCTTAGATTTACCACGAGGATTCTGTTCTTGTGTCCTTCCACAATCATCATCAGCATTCCGATCTTGTCTTCCATGAACAATGAGACCCTCTCTCTGAGAGTAGGTTTTAACCACAAGATACTTCATCTTGTCATACGAGGTTAAAGAATCATAAACCTTATCAATTGTGAGAGACTCGCGGCTATATAAAATTGTATCTCTAAAGGTTGAATAAGACGGGGGAAATAGAATCAACCCTAGATCTTCCTTACCATACTGAACCTCCATGGCCTCCAAGTTTGAGAGAATTTCTTTAAACACTGTTAAGTGTTCGTGCACAGATACACCTTCCTCCAAACGACGAGCATAAAGACGTTGCTTCATATGTAGCTTGCTAGTTAGAGTTTTTGACATACATATTTATTCCAACCTCTTGCATAATCTAGTAGCGGTCTTCTCCTTCATCACATCCTGTAAAATTTCGTTAGACAAATGCAGATGTAACTGTGTTAACGTCTTTCTATCCTTGCGCTTCTTTTCTTCCTCCGTCAATGTTAAAGGCATGTTATCTACCCCTAGCAGGGCTTCTTGTAAGTCCATCTGTGCAAGAACTGCCTGCATCTTTATCTGCCATAACGCGAATCTGGTGTTGCGATCCAACAACGGAATTTCATACTTCAAAGACACCATTACTGTGATTGAGATGAACAACTCGGAAGCTTAGATACCAATTTGTAAAAAATAGAACTTCGGTAATGACAATCTATCGCAACGAAAAAGAGAGAAAAATAAAGAACACAAATTTTACATGGAAACCCTTTCGAGAAAAAAACTACGGGCAGAGGAGAAGATAATTCACTATGTCGAATTCGAATTAATAACAAGAGAGTAGACTATATCTATTTATAGGCTTGTAAAACCATATTCTAATAGAAGTGTAGTAAGATTGAAACACCTTATTCTAATCAATATCAAATAGATGGAGTTTAATAAGGTTTAAAAAATCTTATTCTAGAATAAAATAAAATAAGTATAGTTCTATAGGGATTTTACTTTTATTTTATTTTACCACTATATTTTATTTAAATAAGGATTCGGGTCACTCAATTCTAACAGGACTTGCTAAAAAATAAACAAATAAATTAAGGGAGTTTTGAAATGTTTAGAAACTAAATAATTGAAACAACATAAATAATTAATTAAATAAATTAGAAATTAAATTTGCATTTTGTAATCAAAGATAATAAGTCTTAGCCCTAGACTCGGTGGATTTTGGATTTTTGAATCGATCCTTGATAATTAATTTTCTCCTCCAAACAATAAGTTGGTTATAGCAGATAAGAACGTCCTAACCACCAATTCTTCCTCTCGTAGTTGGTCCCGATACGACTGTCAAACCAACCCTTACCGATTATCTAACCGAGATACACGTGTTTCTGATTCAAGATTCCGGCAACCTTGCACTCTGAAGAACCCAACTTGAATTAACGGCCTCAACCGCGTGGGTCGTTTAAACTCGATCACTTCTTCCTTGATTTGTTCTCGAAGATCCGAATACAGCACAGTCGACTCGTTTCTCTAACTGTCAGTAAACACGGCTCCAATCCAATGTGCGCTTTTTAGCTTGAAATTGAGTTAACTTTAAGGGATGAGTTGTCAATCCTGATACTTAGGAAAAATGTGAATACCAATTGGAATGATTTTTTGTATGGATACATATATCACGATTCTCGACTAGAAAGAACATTAGCCTAAAACTAAGATGGAATTTAGTAAAACATGAATTTAATCATGCTTCATAGGTTTTGAAAGGTGATTTGATGATAATGGAGGAAATTGGGAAGGGAAAGAGTTTGAAAGGCAATTGGACAAATTTTGGTAAAGGACAAAGATTAAAACATAAAAGCACTAATTCAGCAGGGATCAATTCAAAAATTTACCGAATTAAGCACAAAAAGTCAAGCAAATTAACATGTTATCACTATGCGTTAATGAATTGCTTAAATAGCATTTTCTAGCTCACTTCTTTCAATAGATTTACCGAGATACTAATAAAGTGACTTAGGCTTAGTTTGGATGGGCGGTGTGTTTAGCTCCGGTGAGGTAAAAAACAGCGGTGGCGGTGAGATTAGTTATTGTAGTAGTGAGATTGGATACTGTAGCGGTGAGATTAGAAACAAATGTGGAGTATGTGTTTGGATTCAAATGCAGTTGTGGCGGTGAAGTATGAATAGAAAATAACTTTTAAGGACATCAAATTAGAATTGATATATATCAAAAGTTTTTTAAATTATTTTACTTTTATAAAATTATTAAAGTATGTGAATTTATAAATTCATTTAATAAAATATTAAAATGTATCTTTTGATATTTTATTTATTATCCTATAAATTATTCTTATTTGTATTTATTTAAATGATAGTTATAACCTTAAAACACTTTAATTGTTATTTACTTATTATCCTATAAATTATAATATTTATTAATTTATTATATAATATAAGTATTTATCCAACCTAATATAGAGATAAATTGCTTGGGCTTTTCAAATATTAAAAGGGAAAGAAAAGGTTAAAAAAAATAGAAAGGGCCATGGGTAAAATTAGAAAAAAGGCCTGCGTTAAGTGCACTGAAGCAAAAAGCATCAGTAAGCAACTGGAGGTGCAGCACAGTGAGAAATAGTTCAGTGGGTGCAGGTAGTATCCAAACACCTCATCAGTGCGATTGAACTAAAAAAGTAGTTCAAACACAATGGAGCTAACTGGTCATCCAAAGGAAGCCTTAGTTAAAACAATTTTATTATAATGCTGTTTGAGATTTTTCACCTTATTTCATTTATGATTATTTACGCTTATGATAAATTATTTTTTGTTATTTCTAAAATAAAGAGAACTAGGTCCGAGTGTATTGGGGAGGCTTGATGATTGGGGTTTTAATTTTGCCTTTGCTTTTATTTGTTTTTTTTTTCTTATTTTGTCTTTATATTATCTACTGAATCCCTTAAAAAAAAGTAGTAAGTTATTTACTTTTTAAAAGATTAAAATGTGTTGTCAGTACCTATATTTTTATAGAATTTGAGATTTAATTGGTTCTTTTATTTTAGAAGTTTAAAATTTAATATTTTTACTTTTTCGGTTTAAAAATTTTAATCTAATCATTACTTTCATTAGTAGTTTCTATTAGATTTGTTCATTAACATTTTTATTTTTTATTTATCATATGCCACGTTATATAATGACACCCTAATCAAAATATTAAGTTGACAAATTTTAATGAAAAATACTTACAATTTTAATAATTAGACTGAGATTAAAAAAAAGGACTTAATTTTTAAAATTTAAAGTACATGAATTAAATTTTAATTTTTGTCAAAGTACAGGGACTAACATCTGATTTTAACCCTTTTAAAAAAAAAACAAAACATCTGTCAAAACACTAAGGTTACGTTTGGTTCGCTGTATTGGATTAGCGGTGTATTGGGTTGGATTAGAGGTGTAATGGAATAGAGGTGTAATAGCAAATCAACTGTTTGGTTGAATGTAATGGAATAGAGGCGTAATAGTAAAACTGTGTTTGGTTGAATGTAATAGAGGTGTAATAGCATAATGGAGAAAAGTAAAATGACCAGAATACCCTTAGCATAAATTTGTTTTGGTAAATGATTATTGTTATTGTTATTTAAATTTTAATAAGATTATTTATTATCAAAAATAAATAATTTAATCATATTTAAACATAATTATTATTTAATATATTTTAATTAAAATATATAATTTAATAAAATTCTTAATAATTAGCAGAAATTTGTTTTGGTAAATTATTTTATTTAAATTTTAATAAGATTAATATCAATAATAAATAATTTAATCATATTTAAACATAATTATTATAAATATATTTTAATTAAAATATATAATTTAATAAAATTCTTAATAATTAATATTCTTATATGAATTTACTCAAACCATATTATTAAATATGATACTGTAAAATATAAAATAACATAATTATTATTAAATATAATATAATTAAAATATATTATTTAATAAAATTCTTAATAATTAATATTCTTATATGAATTTACTCAAATCATAATATATGATTATAACTAATATGATTTAATTAAATATATGATTTAATAAAATTTAAAATTATTATAACTAATATGATTATAGTTTATGAATTTGTATAATTTAAAATAATAATTATTACATATAATTTAATAATAATATATAATTTCATAAAATTCTTGATAATAAAAATTTTCTTATATGAATTTATACAATTTAAAATAATTAATATTAATATAATTATATAGTGATATATAATTTCATAAAATTCTTAATAATAAAATGTTCTTATATGAATTTACTAAAATCAATATATAACTTGAGAATTATATTATGCATAAACATAATTAACTTATATTAAGAAAAGGTTAGATGAAAATGAAATTGTACATTAAAATCCATATGTTATATAGTTTTACAACATCAAAAAGTTTGAACATTGATATTTAATGGTAAGAAAGAAATCTCCTAACCCATTCCAATCGGGCAACTGAAGGTAAACTAAAGAAAACGATCATTTGAGTTGGATGGTCGGGAATTTTACTCAATGCATCATATCGTTGATCGTCGGTTAAACCTTCAATTGACCATAAGGCTGAATATAAATTTGAAGCTCTCTCTTCCATATGTTGTTCTGACTTCTGCTGAACTACCACCTCGGAGGCAAAACTCCTACTGATTTGATCGCCAACGGCCTGGATTTTCTCCCCGAACAAAGTGGCAGCCTCATTAAATGAAGAAAACATATTATCACGAGCATCAGATTTCTTCTTTCTCTTGTTTGAAGATGAGGAACCCCCTTGGTCTCGATCTCCTCGTGGATCCGTACCAGAAACATCCATGTCATCTAAAGAGACGTCAGCTTCGCAGTCATAGAATGTGTTTCTCTCTTCATTCAGATTTGTAGTACGTTCATCATCAGCGTGTATTTCTTCAAGAACATCAGCAGCTGTTTGAGCATCTCTCCCAGTTGCTCGATCTCTTGCGTATATGGTAGTAAGCTGGTCATAGTAAGGGAAAGTACGAAATCTGAATTGGGCGGCTTCTTTGTGACTCTAAAAAATGAGGAAATCATATTAGTCGTAAGTTTGGTAAAAATAATATAATAAAGACTTGAAATAATCTTACCTTTAAATAGGACTCCCAAACCGCATCTTCAGCAACAACGAGCTGCCTATGCTCGTCCCAACCAAAACCGCTATTGTTTTGGCCATTAAGCATGTCGTAGACGATTGACCACTCCCTTTTAAGTAACCTAATCCTTGATTCAATATTAGGTTTCGCCTTCAACATTGCATTTGGTAAAACCGTTTGTAGCTTTCTTTCCAACTCGTTCAAATAACCGGCTTTGAACCCGGTATCAGCATTAAATGTTCCAACATTGTGCAGGTCCACCATGCTGGAAACTAATGCTGCATCTTCCTCGGGAACCCATTTTCTTTTGCTTCCTCGAGAAGCTTGAGCATTTGATTCTGGAACACCTGACATAATGATCTTAAGAACAAAAAAAAATAAATTATATTAATTACTATTTTAATATCATGATTCAAAAGGTCAACACTTTATAAAATCTAGTAATTAAGTTGAATATTTGCAAGTATCAAAAGTTCCATAGCACAAAAAATTTAAAATTATAACACAAGCTGAATTAGAAGAAATTATATTATAATTTCTGTATTTTAGTACAATACAAAAATAAATACAAAAGTTTCACAAAAGTTTCACAAACTAATTTCTAGATGCTTGCCATTCATCGAACATTTGGTTGGCTAGTTCCATCCTCCAAGTAGCCCAAGCATCCGATGGATGAATATTTGTGATATTCGGTTCATCGTCATCCACCACATTAATTGTAGGTAATCCTTCTCCCACCTCCGCTTCAATGGGATCACTACTCATATGGGTTCGAATAAAATTATGGAGCAAACAACATGCAATAATAATTCTATTGTGCACCCTTACAGGATAGAACGATGGACTCCTAAGTATTCCCCATCTAAGTTTTAATAAGCCAAAGCATCTTTCAATGACATTACGTGCTGAGGCATGTTTCATATTAAAAAACTCTTGCGGAGAACTTGGCTGATAACCCTGACGCCACTCGTTCAAATGATATCGTTGTCCTCTAAATGGTGCAAGAAATCCCTCACAATTTGTGTATCCAGCATCAACTAGATAATAACAACCTATAGGATAAGTTTCATATTAAAAAATGATTAATTCAGCACACAAAGTGTGATCTTAATGAATAAATCAAAGTCCTATAACTATACACTTTACCATGAGGAACTTTTAATCCATGTCTTCTACTAATGGCATCTCGAAGAACTCGTCCATCAGCAACTGAACCTTCCCAACCAGGAAGAACATAAACAAATTGCATCTCAGGTGTACAAACACCTAGCATATTTGTTGCTATGTCACCTTTTCGCGTCCGATATCTAGGTTTATCAACTGTTGGAACCCTAATCTTGATGTGGGTTCCATCAAGAGCACCTAAGCAATTCTATATCACATGATATAAAACCTTGAGTTAGAATACTAATTTAAATCTAAATCAAGTAAATGTTGTTGAAGCTATATATAAAACTTAGTCCTATACCTTAAACCATTTCCACCTTGTGTCAGAAGAATCGGCTGTAATTGGCTCCGGGTTTTTAAATAACACATCTTGCAAGCGTATGACAGCATTTAAAACACTATGAAATGCTCTGCTAACAGTTTCCCCGGACCTTCTAAAGTGATGCTTGATAACTCGATTTTTCAGGTGATGGGAGATGATATGTAAAAACATTGCTACTTGCTCGTCAACAAGCATGAACCTTGTCGACTTCAATCCCCCTATCGATTCTAACATCTCACATAATTTAAAAAAGGCAGCTCTATTCATCCTAACTTGTTCAATACAGGTCTCGTCACTAGCATATACAAGCCTATTCACATAATCCCGTTTTGCATAAAAATCTACGGTATAGGACCTAATCCTTGGTCTATGTAGGCTAAGGCTGGCACCCATTCTAAATAAGAACCAAACCGCGATTCTACAGATTTCCAACCATATTGTCACAGCAATACTAATTCTTTTACGCCTCACACTTTGTGCAATTAAAGGCAGACGAGCCATTACTGCAACATTTTAAAATTAGAACACACTATCAAAGAATTGAAGTTGCAATTACACATTATCGAATAAAAATAAACAGCACAAATTTAGAACACACGAAGCAAAAATTAGACGACTAAATGATATCGTTGCAACTTTAATTTCATTTCTTTATCAATCACCCAAATAATAATGAAAGAGTATATTTAATTACTGATGATTAGTTTAATTAAGGTTTTATAACTTTTATAACATTTTAAATGGTAATTTCATTTTGTAAAAATATAATTAACTTTGAAGAGGACTTATTTTTTACAAGAATTGTTACTTAGCTGTCTAGTATCAAGTTTAAAATACATGTTTAGCATTTTTTCATCAAAAATTATTATTATTAAAATTTCAGAATTCTATAGAATTTATTAATTTAACAGCCAAATTTGACTTTTTAAGTAAAATTTGTATAATTTTATTTATCATAATATATATACGTTAATTTTAAAAACTTCCTTACACTTTCACAATTATAATTTATGTATTATAGGGAAATCATATTATGAATGAGGAATATTTTATGTATAATGTAATTGACTTAAAATCTAAGATAGAATTAGACAATATATTATGTGCATAAAAGGTTAATTATAATCCATGAGCATTTAATTTCTTCAAAAACTTATATTAAATTTTAATATATTATGTATAATTGAGGTAAAATTAATTTTGTTTAATAATGAAATTGAAGTTTTAAAACTAGATAATAACATTTTAAATGGTAATATAATTTCATAAAAAATATATAACTTTTATCTCATTTACATGTACAAATTTATCTCAGAAACAAGTAATGAGCAATACAAAGGCTGTAATGAGCAATACAAACATACAAACAAAACCATAAATACCAATGGAAAACTAACCTGTAATGAGCAAATCGGGGACGACTGCGATGAAGAAGTGTTGGAAGAAAGAACCTGTAATGATAAAAGGGAAATCGATTAAGTGTTGAGAGACAGCAAAAATCAATAAAGAGGATACTTGTTTGTTGAATTTAATCATTTAATAATTCCAACATTAAATCTGTTTTTTGAAGTTAAAATATTCAACTGAAACCAAGATTGACTATCTATGCTACCCTAAAACAAATAAAAATGCATAAACATAGGGTGAGGTCGACATGTAAATGAAATGCCTGATGAACCAGATGCTGGAATCTGGAGTTCATTACTCAGTTCCTGTAAAACTTTTAATGCACTGGATATTGGAGCTAAAGTTGCTGAAAAGTTGTTCGAATTGGAGCAAGGAATGAAAAATTGATTTTTATTACCATAAACAAAACAATATATAATTTTTATAGACAATTCTTTCTACCATAATGACATGATATCTCCAAAGTAGATCAACCAATTCCAACACATAAAAGAAAAGGGATATTTCGACCAAATCAAAGCAATAAGGAACAAGAAAGAGGTGGAGCTAAATGGTGGCAGGGGGCCTTGGCCCCCCAAAATTTTGGAAAAATATTTTTTCTATTGAAATTTTTAAAAAAATTTAATTAAACTCTTTTAGATTAATGAGAGTTTTTAAAATTTTCTCATTAAACTCCTAAGCCCCAAAATTTAATCCCAAGATCTGCCATGGTTAGTATCTATAATTTAGGCCCTTTCATCAGTCGAACCATTAGCGTGAATGTTAAATATCAGCTCAACTCAAATCTAACATGAAGCATATTGGCATATTTAAAACACGTGAATCAAATTGAAAAAATTTGTGTAACTACTACATAATCAACTAATAAATAAACCTCTTGGCACTATCTTCTTTATTAACACATAAAATCCATTCATGTAATAAGTACATGAACTTATAATTTAATCCACATATTCTAAATATGCTCCATATTAGATCCAAATTGGCCTTTAATGCCTAAATTGACTGCTAGATTGATAGAAAGATATGATTGATACAATATTGATAGTTTAAAAACTCAATTAGAACATTTTCAACAATAAGAACCAACTTATAATATAAGCAATCATTTAAGAACGTTTGGTGCAATTAACCCACATTAAGCCGGCCAACATGACTGCCATATGTTTAGCAACTTATGTCTGATCAAAGTGTTTCATTCTTCAACACCAGGTGACAGATAAGACTTTCGAAACAAAACTTCGATGGGGAGTCCCTTTAACAGCTGAACATCTAAGGTACATATAATCTGGCTACTAACAAAGAACTATCACATGCAAATATCCTAAAACAATACGAGACTTTTCCTACAAAATGTTCTTATTATTTTCCATTTACTCAATGGCAGCTACTTGGCTGATGATCACTATAAGAGACCTGTGATTATTTATGATTATCCAAAAGCAGTTAAGCCATTTTATGTACGCTTGAATGATGATGGAAAAACAGTGGCCGCTTTTGATATGGTTGTACCCAAGGTAAAGCCTAAAACTTGAAACAAATATATTGAAACAGTGGGTGGTTTTGAGTTGGTTATGAAAGATGGATAAATGGTAATGCAGATGGGAACAGTGATTACGGGTAGCCAAAGTGAAGAGCGGCTTGACATGCTAAGTGCAAGGTAATGTCAAAACAACTCGAACTCAAAATGACTTGTACCAGAAATGGTCTGAAATGATTCAAACCCATAACGATCCGATCTGAAAAATCCAAATCTCAAATGTGAATGAACCGACCTAAAACTACTTGAACCCAAAACAACCTGATCTAAACTCTAGGTTTATCTCAATTCTTCTAATGATCACTTTAAAGCCATCTTAATTTGGGTCTATTCTTGAGGACTGAACTATTCTCAATACTATCCTTATTGATACCAAAGCCTATTTTCCTTGTTTGCTATGGTTTTCTGATTTCAGAATGAAGGAATTTGACTTGTCAAGAGATCAGTACGAATGGTACCAAGATCTTCGCAAGCATGGAACAGTCAAGCACTCTGGGTTTAGACTAGGGTTCGATCTTATGGTTCTTCTTATGACTGGCCTCACTGATGTCAGAGATGTAGTTCCTTTTCCCCGAACTCATGGCAAAGCCAACAACTAAGAAACTGTCTATAAAGTTCATAAAAATAGAGAGATCATAGTTTCAACTTGGTTGTGTTTCAGATACAGAGAAACTCGTGTAAAAAGATATTCTAAATGCAATACATCTTAATCTTATAGCTAAAGATGCTTTAAACAAACTGGCTATGGATGAACTATCACCAATTCACCATTGTTGTGCAAAATGAAGTGCCATTAAATCAAATGGAAAGATAAATGGAGTTCAAAAAATCATTTTCACCTGCTCAATATCACAAATGCCTTCTCTATTGTGGACTACCAGCTGAACCCGAAAAACAAGCAAGAAGTTCAGATAAATACACATAGATAAAAATAAAAATAAAACCCAGTAACATCAAAGCTATCCCAACACTAAATTCACTGTGTTCATAATCACATAAGCAAAATTAACAAAAAAACAATGAAACAGAGAAGAAAGAAAAAAACGGAGGAAAAAAAAAGCCAAAGGACTGAATGAAACGGGAGAATACCTTGATTGAGAGGATCAAAGAAGGGAAATTAGTGGTAGATCCTTCGATGTAATTCAATCCAGATGAAGAGAAAGGACGGCGAAAATGATTAGGGAGAGGGTCGGGTAGGGAGGGAGGGTAAAACAGGGAGATGGGGAGGGAGGCCGGAAGTAATAGCTAATACACCGAAAAGGGAAGGGATTGGAAAACACGGGAATTTGGGGATTAGGGGCGTAACCGATTACGCGCGTAATACCTATTACAGCGAACCAAACGCCGGAATAGGGGCGTAATGTAATACGCACGTAATCGGGGCGTAATGGATTGGGTATTACGGCGAACCAAACAAGGTGTAAGGGTGAGTTTGGATGAGCGGTGCGTTTACCTGCGGTTAGTGTAAAAATAACGGTGGCGATAAGATTAAATACTGTAACGATACTGTAACGTGAGACAAAAAATAAGTAAAACGTACCGCACCGCACCTAATCGTCCATCCAAAGTCACCCTAAAACGAGGAGATGGTTTTCCTTTTTTTGCAGCGTGCCTTAGATTTCATTGCGGCAAAAATGGGGAAAGAATAGGGAGGAATTTTTTGGCTTACGTGTCGAGTAATGGTTTGAAAAGCGATTTAGTAAAATAAATGGACAAATTTCATTGGATATCCCTTTTGACGTCTTCCAAACCTGAAACGGTACTATATTATTATTAACTCTGTACTTTACCTTTTTATTTATTGTTGGGTAAAATAAGAAGTGCAATGAAAGGCAAAAGTGAGTGGCATTGCCAGTTACATGAGCTGTTGTAGCTATAGCTGGGACTGGATAAATCTCAAGATAAAAAAAGAAAAAGGTTGTGGGTTTGATTTTGTATGCATTAATATGATGCAATTAAAGCTTTTTCCTTTTATAGGAGGGTCTCCGGGGGGCGGGGGGAGGAGAGTGATCCATTGGTTAAACAGGAAACCCTAACTCTGCCTTATCTTAAAATGGTTTCCCAGATCTGTATTTGAAGGAGCAAGATATAATGAGGGTTGGTTGGTTTCTACGGTCTCAATGGTAATTTAGCAAATGATGGTAAGGAATGGATGATGTCTTGTGTTGAAGAAGAAGAAGAAGAAGAAGAAGAAGAAGAAGAGGGCCAATGAGAAAAAAGAGAGATTGACAGAAGAGAGTGAGCACTCACAGGCAATTGTACGCAAAAGGCATACCTTTATCCGTGGTTGCTTACTTCTCTTCTGTCGGCTATTTTCTTCTTCTTCATCATTATCTTCTTCTTCTTCTTCTTCTTCTTCTTCTTCTTCTTCTTCTTTTTCCTGCATGTCAATTATCAAAGACCCTTTCGTTTGTTTTTGATATGTGTCGGGTTATAATAATATCGATAAACTGTACTATTATTTTCCTCTGCCTTTTAGTATTCCAATTTCGAGTGTGTGTTTTTTTCTTGGGAATATTTAAAATAACGAGAAGAAGTCCTTCAATGGAAGCTTTGAAGTAAAGCGTGACTTTTTATGGTCCTTTCTGTTTGAAGAGAGGACGAAAAATGCTACTTAGAACATATAGTACGCCTACGTACTGTTCTTATTTTTAACGAAAAACCAGGGATGTAAATAGCGGTCGATCGGGTAGCGGAATAGCGGCCGCAATATAGCCGTACTGGCGCCGTCCAAAACCGCTACTGCTGAAAATAGCGGTGTGAAGCGGAGTCACACCAGTAGCGGTGGACAGCGGCCGCAATTTTAACGGTTAACGGCCAATTGCGGCAATAACGGGCCGCTATTCCCGTTGATATCTATTTTTTTACTTTGTTATTAGTTATTAGTTGTGTGAATTTAAAAAAAATTCACGAACGCAATTTAAATCCCTGCGAAAAACATAACCGGTATCTTCGTATTTTTATTCATTTTCCCTTTATTTAAAACTCCTCTTCCTATATATTCATGCTTTCTTGGAGGCGGCCATGCAAGGTAAATCTGGCTCTGATTTTTTGGGTTTTTTTTTTTTTTGCTTGTTTTCTTTCTGCTTGTGTTGTTTGCTTAGAGTAAAATATGATAGTTTCTCAGCTGAATCTTTCTAACTATATTTGGGATTGTCAAGGGTTTGGATCTGCTGATGTTTTAGCTAAAGGAATGTCATCGTTTTTCTTATTTTTCTGTATAAATCTGCACATTTTTCTTTTCCATCATTGACTATATGTATGGCAGCAGGAAATTTCCAAATGCAGGTTAGTATATAGATTCACTCAGCGGATTATGTTCGATTTTTATACATTGTTTGCTTTTTTTCCTGGAAGATCTTCTTTATAGTATCTGGTATAATATTAGTCTCTTAAATTTGTGGTAAGTGCAATTTTTTGCATACTGCACCTTGTTTGCCATTAAACTGGTTATTTGTGGTAAGTGCAATTTTTTGCATACTGCACCTTGTTTGCCATTAAACTGGTTATGTCATCTAGGTAACCATTTTCAATTTCCTTGAAGCTTGTTTCTTCTTTCAAATTTTATGTGATATTAGTTAGAGATTAGTCTTAAATGTAGGGAAAGAAGTAATTTCCCTATGCTCGTTTCAACTTTTTTCAGTCACTAAGATCCACAGCAATTAGTGCGTAAATGGTTAGCAACCCATAACGGTTAAGGTCACATCCCTGAATTACGTATAGTATATGATATCCTTGAGTTTGAATGACGGCATATACTTTGTTTGCAACATTTTATATAGCATATAATATCATGATTTTGAAACAAGCGAACACGAACACATTGATATTGATGACCATGCTATGTGACTTTGTCTTGAACTTGACCTATTTGTATAGATATATGGTTATACGCATATATACTAATGAGTATATGCCCCTTTATATTGGGGCAGATCTTGAAGTTTTCATTTAAATATTCATGAATATCTTAATGATTCAACTTTTAAATTTAGGGAGAGTAGGTTATGTATTCAAGAAATTGAAAATTTGTCTTGTAAAAGGGTGAGATATTATATATTTTATAATCAAATATGATTGAAATTTGCTAGTGTATCTTAGTTTCAATATGTGAGAAGGCTAGAATGAGATGAAATACATCTTATTTTAATTTTATACATTTCCTGTCTCCTACCTCGGACTTGGAAAATTTTAAGTTGTGAAAGCTAGAGAGGGATTCGGAAAAGTTCCCTTAAGAGTAAAACTACCAATGATAGAATCCCTCACTATAGTTGGTAACTTTTGCTCTTAGTTGATGGCGAAATGATATTTCTTGTGGCTGCATTTATGTTTCTGTCTAAGCTTTTGAAAACCATATTTTAGTGCATGGAGTGAATCCTTTGCATTTTAGTCAATAATTCCTACATTTGATTAGTGATTATTGTTTTTCAGTCTCTTGCACACTAGATTTAAAATCATAAAAGAATGGGTAATACGGATTGTGATTAAGACAATCTCGTAGTCAGTTGATTATATTCTAATCTTGAATAGCTTGAGTTGATTTAAGACTAAAAGTAAAAAGTGGGATTTGAGGTCTTTTATGTTTGAAGAAGGGTTAAGAATAGGGATATACAGTAGAAATTGATAGTCTATTAACTTGAGAAATTCTAGGTGAATCCCAATTCTTCTACGAAAACTTTATCGTCATTTTAGGTCTTTCTATGCATAAATGTGGTAGGTGTTCATTACTTTCATCTTCCCCTTCTGGCCAATCATACTTATTTGTATTCTGACACATTCAAAGGGGTAAAGCTGAAAATGAATATTCCATGTTATGATTCGGAGGCTACTATGTTTGCGTAAGACCTTGGAGAAATAGTGGAAACTACATGATGGTGTAAGTTTGTAAACTTACATTTGCTTCTGTTCTTGTTTAGTTTTTTATATTCGTATTCGCCGCCTCCTCTCATTTTTTATGCTCTGAGTAACAGGCATTCCTCAGGTAAATTACTCACCTCGAGAATTTGATCTTCTTTAATGTTTCCACGTTGTGGACATGCTTTTGATCGACATGGTTAATATTCAATGAAATTTTCTTAATTAATTGAAGTTACAGTATAGCTAGATACGGTATTCAGTCAGTTTTATTTCTCAAAGTTACCAAAATTCGGGTTATATAAGTTTGCTTTTGTTTTGATTTTGGTATTAGTACTTTTCCTTTTTGCATTGCAGTTTTAAAACTTGTAATCATAATGTTGTGTTCCTTAGAATCATGGAAGGAGAAGGAAATCTCCGATATGAATTTGGGTAACTCGAAACTCTCATGGAAGCATCTCAGTTGTCCATCCTCAACTTGAAGGAACGCGAAGTTAATGCCGGAATTTGCATGCTGCAACATCACTACTGAAAAACAGGCAAGATAAAAATAAACCCGACATGGGTAAGGCATTTGATCATGTCTCGTTTGTTCTGGGGATGGAAACGAGAATGAACATGTCGACCCTTGGAGTAAGTTTACAAAGGCTGTTGGAATAGCAACCTGAATTATTAGGAGAAGAAGATGAAGGTAGTATAAGATTGTAGATTGGAGTAAATTACAGAGAGTAATTGTAATTAAATAATGTCCTTGCTTCAATTCACATGAATAAATGTGTCTCAAGCCACTATATATTGGTTTTTTAAAATAAAATTAGGAAGAATTTCTCGGCTTTGAACCCCATGTAATGCCTGGTTAGGGTGTTTATCGTCCTAACTGTGGTCTGGGTTTGAGTCACACTAGTTATATTTATTACTCGGGTTTTGTCCTGTTATTGTATTTCACCAAAAAAAAATTTTCTTGGCTTTATTTATATTTTAATTTAGCATTATTTTGGGGGAATAATTTAGTATTTTTAGAATCTTTATATTTTCATATATATATATATGAATTACATTATTAAATTGATTATAAGTCTGATAATTGTTTCATAAAATATGGCGAACTGGTGTTGTAATTCGAATTTAAAGTTAAATTTTTTATTGAAATAATATTTTAATTAAATTTTATTATTTTTATTTCAATTAGGAATAAAATTAATTTTATTAAAATTCAATATAAGAAGCTCTTATAAAAAAGTGTATTCATAATATGAAGATGCTTCAATTACAAATGAAAAGTTGTTATAGAGGATAAAAATAAAACATAAAAAATCGGTTCTATAACAAACTTAATTGCTATAATGAAATATTACTAAAAAATGCGACTATTGTAAAAAAGGCTGACTGTATGAAGCTATACCAAGTCACCAACTCAATTTAGAGAAGTTTAAAATTCAATTTTTTTAACTAACAATAAATATTATTATGTAAAAAATTATAATACTAAGACTAAACACTTGTCTTGATTTGAACGGAGCGGCTAAAACTTTTATCTGAAACCCATTTGACATGGTTTTCGAACTGTTACCTCCGTTCCCTATCCATAATATTGTACATAAAAAAAAGGAGTAAACCCTTAACCCTTAAAAGCTATAAAAGCCTCAACCACTACTCTAAGTTGATATAACTCATTTAATATTAATGATAAAATTATAAATATATTTGTTTTTTTTTTAAATTTCTTTCTACCACATAATAACTATAATATAATCTAGTATATATAATAACTTTAAATGAATTGACTCCAGTTCAAATCCATATAAACATAAAAATATTTCTTTTTCAACATTTTCCCGACTATTAAATTTTCTACCCTGATTTAAATCTACATAGATGTAGAATTTAATTTAATTTAATTTAATTTTCAAGTTTCTAATAGTGAAAAGATAGATACCAAACATGTTTTCATTATTCAAAACAAGTTTTTATTTCTATTTACCAAAAATGAATTGTTTTGAAAATATAAAAAATAAAATCATTTTTTAAATATGAACATATAAAATATTTTTAGGAATAAAATGTCTTTTAATTTTAATACAAACAACAGTAAATTATATTTAATTCACATTTTGATCCCTCAATTTTAAAAAATTATAAAATAGTTATTGAATTATTCGAAATTTACACTTTAGTAGTTCAACTTCAAAAAGTTACAAAAATATCATTTAACTATTAAAAAAATTTCATTTTAAATCACTAAGCTATTAAATCTTTAACAGATGATTGATGTAGTCGTTATTAAATCATTGTTTATCATATATAATATGTATTAGCCATGTAATTTCAACATGACTTCAAAAAACATATTGGTTGCAGTTTCTTATCCTTTAATGAATTAAACCTAACCTATTTTCTCCGATAATACTAAACTGAACTTAAGATGTTCCTAGAAAAACCTAAAACACGATAATTTAAGTTAGGTTAATTCATTAAAGGATAAAAGAGGACGACCAAAATGTTTTTTTCAAAAGTCACATTGAAGCCGTATCAACTATTCGTTAAAGATTTAACAATCTAATGGCTTAAATTAAAATTGTTGAATAGTTCAATGATTATTTTATTACCTTTTTTAATTGAATAACCAATAACTTACTACTAATTCAACGATCTTGAGTATAATTTACCCTTAAAAATGTTTGTTGATTTTTTTTATGCCTTAGAAATTGTAAATCTGTTTAGATAAGAGTGGAACAAAAGATTATAGATAGCCGATTAAAACTAAAAAATAGTTTGGCAATTAACCCTTATCAATTAAACAACCCTTAAGAGGCGCCACTGAGATCTAGTTTTGCCAACAGTCTTATAAATTAAAAAGACCCAACTCTAATTAGTAAATCCGACTGCATGATTCATTTAAATTAGACCACTCATTCCCATAACATAATTTGGTTGCTCTCTCAATCAAACTATGCTAATTTATTTTAATTATTAGTGTACTCTAATTAATTATATAGTATTTTAAATACCGAATTAGTGGTCTTTCTTAAAACGAAATTAAGAATAATATCAATAATTAACCTATTTTGACTTGTATAGAGTGATAGTTAAAACTTTTATCTGATACCCGATTGACATAGATTCAAACACTGTTATCTCACTTTCACCCTATTATTGTATAAAAAATTTAGACCCTAAATTAATTATATCTCCTAATAACCTAATAAAATATCTTTAAAAGAGAAATGGCAATATAAAATAATTCAAGTAAAATTGGTCTAAAATCAAAACTCCTCTCAAAGTTGGGCACCTTTTTGTAGGCCTAATTAATTTTTCTCCTACAAAATTCACCCATATGATTTGCATTTTACACAAATTATTTGCTAAAAGTGAAAGAGAAAAGAAGAAGCATCAAGATTATTAAGAATTATATCCAGAAGAGTATTAGAATACACACAATTTACAAACCTCGTAATTTATTTATTTTGAATTATATATTTATAAAAAATTATGTAAAAGTTTTAGAAAAATTTTATTTCCTTCTTCTCAAATAAATGCAATGTATGTTAGATTAATAAGTAAATTGATTTTTTATTTATATTGATAAAAATTTAGATAGATGATGAAATAATCAAACAGTAATACACAATATGTTTGATTAATTTTTATTCGTACAAATAA
Source organism: Gossypium hirsutum (assembly GCF_007990345.1). Classification (NCBI taxonomy): domain Eukaryota; kingdom Viridiplantae; phylum Streptophyta; class Magnoliopsida; order Malvales; family Malvaceae; genus Gossypium; species Gossypium hirsutum. The sequence goes on along the minus strand of NC_053449.1, from coordinate 59,429,940 downwards.
ATAATTCTTTTAATAAAAAATAAATTTATTTTTTAATCTAATATAGATTAATTTATTCATGAATGGTTTAAATAAATTGCTCCACGTTCATAAAACAGTGGATGGAAATTGACCGATCGAATGAATCAGTCCTGGTGGTAAAAATTTACAGAAAAAGTGACACGATAATAGACAAATGAAAGAGACACGAGCTTAACTGACTCAAACAGCTAGAGTGCTGCTGGACCCTTCTATAAACTAACCACTAGACCATTTCCCTTTAGGATCCGAGGCCACCTAAACCCTATAACTGTTAAGAACCACATACACAGTTGTCTGACTCACACAGTCTTTTTTTAGCCAGTCGTCGGAATCAAAACCCTAAACGTGAAAGCTTGCTACCCCAAAATATCACTGTTGGCTTTTAAGATGACGAGGAGAGGGGACCCATAATTATCAGATTTGTATAGATCATTAGCTAAATGGATAGTGAAATAAATGATGGAGACTTTTAAAGACGGCAGAAAAGACTTGTCTTTGGTGGAATAATTGTAGCCTTTAGGACAATAATTGAGACCAAAAATGGACTAACCTTAGCCATAAAATAATAAATGAAACGATATTTTACGTAAAAGCTTTTTCTTTTTCTACTAAGTTTCTACTTTATGGGCGGAAGTCGGCTGTGTATGAAGATATTAGTCATGAGGAGTGTTTTTCGGGTTTTTTAATAATCATATTATACCTTATAATTATATCTATTTTTTTATAATATAATATCTAAAATTATTTATAATCTTTTTTTAATTCATAAATAAAATATATTTTAATATCCTTAAACTCCTCGCAACTAAAAAATCACATCCACAATTTTCAAGTTTTATTAGCTTTAGAAGTTGTAAATTTTGATACGGCAGTGTTATACGGATGGTGATGGGTGGAAGGTCCACTTGCACATACTAAAACAACATGAAAAGATTAGCATAATTTTGGATAACAATAAAAATTTTAGTCAAATGATTCGTACACAAATCCTACAGCTCATAACACAAATCTATTAAGAGTGAGTTTGAATAGGCAATCAGGTACGATGCGGAGCGTTTAACTTACTTTTTATCTTATATTATAATATCTAATCTCACCGCCCTATTTTTACACTACCTGTAGATAAACACACCGTCTATCCAAACTTATCCAAACTCACCTTAACACAGGATGAAAATTGATAAAATAAGAGTGATAACAACATAGCATCCTCTCTTTCTCATTTTTTTTTCTTTTTCAATTTTCATGTAGATAATTAATAATCTTGAAACTTCCCGTCAAGCAACCGTCGGCTTCTCGGCTGGTGAAGTCCAGACGATGTCCTGAAGCGCCGGCCAGAGCTGTTTACTGCAAAACTGGTTGTATTCGAAGGTATCGCCGTTGTCTTTTTTAACTTCCACGACCAAAAACAATGGCGTCACTGCAAATATGTCAGCAGCAATAGCTAATTTTCCTTTCCTTCCACATTCTTGACCCTGTAACCTCACCTTTGACTCACTTTTCTTCACGTTGAACTTCACCGACTTGGCTACCTCTTCCAGCCTCGATATCACGCTGCTCGCCGGCCGAGTCGTGGCGAACCTAAGCTCCTCTTCTTCTCTCTTCTTCTCTTCGAACAAAGGTGACAAATCGAATCCCTGTGACAAAGAAATGATGTGGAAAGCGTTGAGAGTCTCGGGTTTTGATGATTTGTTGTCGCCATTGAAGGCTTCGAATTCTAGATCTTCTTTTGTTCTAACAGTTTTGGGTATGGATTTTTTGAACCAAGATGAATCCCTGATCTTTGATATGGTGATTCGAGAACTGGGGTTGGGATCTAATAGCTTAGTGATTAACCTACGAGCTTCAGAGGAAAACCATGGCGGACACTTGTAATCTCCTCTGTAAATCTTTCTGTACATTGCCACCAAATTATCATCTTGAAATGGTAAAAACCCAGCAAGAAGAACATATAGAATCACCCCACAAGACCAAATATCAGCTTTAGATCCATCGTATCCTTTTTTAGCAATAACTTCCGGCGCCACATACGCCGGCGTTCCACACGTTGTGTACAACAACCCATCTTGTTTCAAATGTTCCGAGAAAGCACTGAGTCCGAAATCAGTGACTTTCAAGTTCCCATCTTCGTCTAATAACAAATTCTCCGGCTTCAAATCACGGTGGTAAACACCACGGCTATGGCAGAAATCGACGGCGGAAACCAGTTGTTGGAAATAAACCCTGGCCAAATCTTCCTTGAGTCGACCTTGGACGATCTTAGAGAAGAGTTCACCGCCTCGGACGAGTTCCATGGCGAAGTAAATCTTGGATTTGCTCGCCATTACTTCGTGCAACTCGACTATGTTGGGATGCTTCACCATATTCATGACGGAAATCTCTCGCTGGATCTGTTCCATCATCCCGACTCTGATCACTTTTTCTTTGCCCACAACTTTCATGGCAACGCTCTTCCCCGTCGTAACATGCCGTGCATGGTAAACTTTGGCAAAAGTCCCGTGACCCAACATTCGACCAAGCTCGTATTTTCCATGAAGCAAAGCCGGATGATCGGTTTTACCTTTTTCCGCCATTTTTTTCATAAGCTCGAGCTATAAATAACTTTAAAAAGAAACAGAAGATTAAAACTAGCAAAAGATTGAGATAGCAAAGTTCCTTCCCCCTTTTTTTGTTACACTGTACGTGAACCGATCACCCGTCTTCGACGTGTTTCCGGTGACAATTCCGGCCGCCGATTGACCGCTTACCGTGGCCACAAAGCTCAGGCGTCGTCAACCATGCCCCTCTCATCTCTCTGCATTCCCTACTGGCCACTGGGATTTTCCTCCCTTTTTTTCACTTTTTCTTTTTAATGAAAGAGCTTTGCTCTGTTTCTAATATCGGGAGATACAAGTTGCTCTTTCTCTTTCTTGTACCAATACATACACGTTCTAATTTATAGAGACTTGAATAACTCATTTTATCTCTCGATTTGATCCAACGGTTATGATTGCAACCCACATGGCATTATATCTTGATCAAGTTATCGGTGGTTGAAGAATAGGATTGTGTCACGTGGAAGATTTTACAATTTCACGGTGTTGATTGACTCTTGCCACTGAAGGAAAGTGATTATAGGGATGAGAACGAAAAATCTCTCCCCTTATTTATCCACTTCTTTGCCCCCCACCAATATAAAATTGACACGTGGATAAAATAATTAATAATTGTTTTATTGACTTTTTTCTTGACCTCTCATTAACATTTTAATTATATACATTTTTATAATATAATATTTAAAATTATTTGTAGGATAATTCGTTATTTCTATATTGATAATGATATTCATATGAATCGAGTTAATATTCAATCGCCATAATGTTAACATATTTACACTACTGGATTAATTATAAGAAGGGCGACCCTAGAAAAGTCTTACTTTTATAGTTTTTCTTTTCATCTTTATAAATATTAATTAACTAATAATAAAGTCAATGAAATCATTAAAAGCCTCTTTTTTTTAAAGATAAGCATTTAGTGAATTAATTGAAAATAATAATCAATATTTTAATCATTCATCCCATTACTTCCACATGCAAGATTGGCGTTTATAAATCATAAAGAAGACGACTTGATAACTGCAGCTAGCAAGTCTACGGTTGTATGTAGATTCAACTAATTAAATTCTGAATTATTAATCAATTCTTTTTACTAAAACGCACACTTGTCCTCAAGTTCATCGAAAATCTCATGAAAATAAATAAATTTTAAATAAAAATAATATTTGTATATTTGTTATTATTTATCAATGTATTTATTTATGTTAACAATTTAGTCGTTGTTAAGGACAAAAACAATACAATTAAATTGGTGCTTGAGATGATGGATACTCTTCTCGGCTTTAAATAAAAAACAATAAAAATAAACACATAAGATATAAGAAGGTGTTTACACAGTTCGATTTATCTATATTTGCAGAGTCTAGCTCAGTCAAAAATATGCACTCTCTTCAACAATTACGAAGTGAATTTACTCAATCCCACACACTGTGATTGTTTCCTTCACCCTTACACTTTGAAGGCACAATACTTTCACCATTGTATTCATCTCTTGTGATGCCAGCAACTAAAACCATTACACAAGGTTTTACTAGCAAAATAGCACTCTTACAAAATCCTTTTCACAAGAACATATTAAGTGCTTAACTCTTTGTACATTTTTTTAGGCAAGTCTCTCAAATATATATAAACTTTACTTTTGGCACTTGCTTACAATTGAAAATCTAATACAATCCCATTAATACGATAATACCATAAGAGCAATATTTCTAAAGTCTTCTAGGGCATTCTATGAACCTCTTGTCTCAGTTGTCTTGTGTTTGCTCGGTTTCACCTTGCTCACTCGCGGGGTGTAACATTCTCCTGCACTTGATCTAGCAACGATGTAACACCCCTAACCCGTATCCGTCGCCGGATTAGGGTTATGGGGGCATTACCAGACATATCACAATTCAGAATAGACTTTTGCTACATTTATTACCTCACAATTTAAACTCATCAGAACACTTATTTCATTTGATTTTAAACTTAAAATTTCTATCCTAATATCATAGGTATACTTAAGATTATTCAAATATATATATATAAATATACATGTGCCATTACACAACATATACCAAACATACATGATAACAATTTTTTCATAAGCTAATCTTCAAACATAACCTTTTATTAGCCTAAGCATAGTCACATATTAAATTCAATTATCATCCATACAAAAATACAACTTTGGTTATTAACCATTATGGTCGAATATACTAATGAATTGTAGCAACCATGATACGCATTTAAATTCAATAAATATGTACCATATCACATACTTAAGTATCACTTATTTAAGCGGCATTGCATACATTTAAAATAACATATTTTAAAAACCGAACATGTTTCTTTACCAGTCATAAAACCATGCACATATAACCTTATTATCTTAAGCAAATTTGAGCACAAATAATAACTAAGATTACACATCATTCGCATGCCAATTTATAGGCATTAGATCGTGCCAAAAATTTCATTCATACCACAAGCTAAGTTAATCCACAATCAGATAATCAGTATAACATATATTACATAATATATTTATTTAAGTTTTATAAATCAAATATCATGCTTATCATTTTAGTACCATATCTTTAGCCTTATAAGTATATTCACTTTAAGTATCAACTAAAACGATCATATGACATTTTCATTATTTATCTTTTGCCAACCATACCTAATTAGCCAATCATTCAAATATAGTATACGTGCATACATTGCCATTACAAACTGAATCAAAATAACCTATACACATTCAAACATATAATAATCTTTTTACCCCCATTACTAAGCCGAATCATGAATATACCTCAAACATCACAAACATATTTATATCCGGTATTAAGCTTGCTAATTTAAATTATAAGCATATATTAAGCACACACATATATAACATGCATAATACTTAACTCATATATTAAAATTTTATACATAACATTTCTCATTTTCCAAACTCAAATTATTACACTCAATTATAGCATAAAATACACTTCCAAAACAAAACTAAATCATGACCGAAAATACACATATTCTTCCATATCTTATGATTGGAATTACCTATCATTTCCTTTATAACATATTTAGCATATTACCCATTTATTCAATCTACATATCAAACCTTATCACAAAACAACAACTGAATATATATAACACATACGAATAACACACATATAACTTTCGATACAAGCTTAATCCATGACTTAGTTCAATCAAAAAACATATTAAACAAGTCACACATAATCATACCATGACCAAATCTAATTAACTCAAGCATCAAATAAATCTATTATAATCAAAGGCATAGAAATCAAGCTTAATCAAAAGATATAAGCCATTTTCGCATGGCTCAATATTACATAACCCAAAATCAAGCATTTCAGCTATGCTATACATGCCATATGATTTAGTTCAATTTAACAAAATACCGAAAGGAGTCGATAGTATGATAGACTTTGCTGACGATCTCCGAGCTCGTAACGACTTCAAAATCTATAAAACAGAGGTAAATAATGTTGGAACGCCGGCACCCCTACGGCACAGCAGAAAAATAAAACACCCGGCGATCCTAACCATGAATCCATGTGTGAGGAACGAATCAGGGTGAAAAAGGGTTTCAAAATTACCGAATGGTGATTCTGAGTAGACAGCGGCGCCTCGGCAATGAGTAATATGATCTACTATCAAACCAAGTCGCAATCTTTGATGACTCCGACCTCTACGTAATCTACCCAGTTGACTATGAACGGAAGGAATCCCCAAACAGTTTTGGAGAAGACTTTGCTTTGACGGCTGCTAGACTCACCAAGCAAAGAAAAACGGGATTTTATATCTTATTATTTTTTAAGGGTTTCTCAAAATTAAATAAATATAATAATATTTAAAAAAATCAAAAATTATAATTACATTAATTATAATAAAGATTTTGGTAAACTATATTTATTTATATACGAACCAAAATCATATTCTCATTATGTGTACAACAACCTTGTACATATAATGTGTTCGATATTTGATTACCCAATTATGTTTTATTCCGTTCATTTCAATTATAGGGTGTGACCCTGTAGGTTCTTGTAACATTAGCAGTAATGTTAGAACGATTCTAATGTTACAAACAATGAGTGGCACCTAGCAATGCATCATTGCTACCTAAGTCACAAGAAATCATGATTCGACATAACCTTTTTATAATTAATCTTTTCATGCACTAATCCTTAAGCCATTTATCTTTGGATTGAACACAAGTCATGGAATAGTCTCACTTGTATAGTCCATTCCATGTTCCTTGATATCTTAAGTAAACTATGATATACAAATAAGTATGACATCTCATATCAGCTTATTTGAGCATGGTCATGCATTTCTAGTCTCACTCAATCAAGTGGCCTAAGATATTACTCCCATTATGTAGGAGGGACTTATCTTATATCGATCAACCATATCCCTCTACATAGATTGTGATATATCCAACATCAGCCTTTATAGAACAACCATATACAGTGTATGTTTGACTGTATCAAAATATACAACTCACGATGTTGGAATTATGATGATCTCAAGTCTGAGGATCATATACATATTAATGGGTCAGTCCAAACATACTCTATATCAAGAAACATACTCATAACGGGTCAGTCCAAAATGTTGTTCTCTAACACACATATTTATGCATCGATTCTGACACTCAATATCAATGACAACTCTTTATTATCAATCAACTACATGTTAGTTTTAATGCATTATCGTTGTCCTATCCAACAATAATACTTGACTAGGGACCTTTTAAGAATAATCATATTATTCTTAGGACATTATTATAAAATAATTTATTTATACACACAGAAAAGAAACTGAAATAATAATGGTAACGTCTTATATTAATAAACATGATAAATTAAGTATGTTATTACAACCATCTCATGAACACAGAAAAGAAACTGAAATAATAATGGTAACACCTTATATTAATAAACATGATAAATCAAGTATGTTATTACAACCATTTCATGATTGATCTTTGGGCATACACTAACAAATAAGAACACACACAATAAGCTATTTAAGCTTAGTAAGTCATAAACAAAAAAATATATATTAACACTGATTTGACAAAGCTGAATATACATGTTCTTTAAGTACAATGTTATCATTTAAATCTCTCATACACATACCATATAGCTAATTGTACAAATACACATGAATTTATTCAAATCTCACTATTAAAAATCACATATACCATACCACATTTGGCCGAATATACACATATCACATATGCATACACATAGTTCACATTTATAACTTTAGCATTTATACAATCAATTCAACAATTGACTTACCTTATTTTCACAACTTGGTATAAGTGTCACGGGCCGTAGTTCAAAGCCCGTGACCATCGCACCAAATGCATCTAGTGGGGGTCTATTGCTTAGATGGGGATTATTTGGCCCACGAGAACTGGCCCGATTTAAAGAGATATTGGAGAAGCCTATCAGATTGAAGCCTGGTTGGCCCAATGATGAAGACATGGCAACTTAGGCTAATTTTAGTAACTAATCTTAGAAGATAGAGAGAATCATATCTTGTAAAGATTAGATTAGATTTGATATGGCAAATCTTGTAAATCCCTAAAATCAAGGGATATAGTGAATCTCATCCGTCGATGTAAATGTATCTTGACCGTCGGTTTTGGGGGAGCTCAACTATAAATAGAGAGCCTCCCCCTCATTTGTACTCATCCATTGTAAGGTGAATTCTTAAGAGTAATAGAATTCCTTAAGCATTTACTCAAACACTTTGTGTACATTCTTTCTTTGGTTTCCTGTTGTTCTCTTGTAGCTTCTTTGGGCACAATCGCTTCCGCTATACAAATTGGTGCCTTGGAGGAGTTCTAAGGAATCCTCACTTTTGGGCGTAAAGGCTGACTTAGGCGAGTTTGGAGCAAACGGATCTCCTAAGGCCGCACGGTTTGCGAGACGAAAGGTCTAGCCCCGTGACATAAGTACATACTTGAGCCTTTTAATTCAATTTCACATTTGGTCTTCACTTAACATTACCCGTTGAATCGTTCGTAATTAAAAAGGATATGTGGATAGTCAAAAGCTCGTACAATGCCAACGTCCCTGGCGTGGTCTTACATGTAATCACATATCGATGCCACTGTCCCAGACAGGGTCTTACACGTAACACAAGTCGATGCCAATGTCCCAGATGTGGTCTTACACGATAACATATATCGAAAATCCTATATCATGACATATGTATCAAATCTATTCCTAAGGTTCACACGGGACTTTCGAAAATTGAATCTCGATCGGATCAAACTCGAAATATAGCTCATTTGCTCAATTCACATTCGGCCATACACAAATATATTCACAAAAATTCCATTCATCATGTAACATTTATATATTATCAAATTTAGCGACATTTATATTCTTATAGACTTACCTCGGATATCGACGGGTTATATATTCGACTATTCGATTATTTTTGTTTTTCCCCGATCGAAATCTGTTTTATTTGGTTCTTGATCTAAACATATTCAAATTAAACTTATTTAAGTATAATTTTACTCAATTTAGTCTAAAAATACATAAATGGGAAAATTACCATTTTGCCCCTAACATTTTACACTTTTTACAATTTAGTCCCTGTTGCATAAAACACAAAATACACAAAATTTGCACATACCATAGCTAGGCCGAATCTTTCTATAGTCCATCTAAGTCCACACATTTTATTTAATTCACATTTTAGTCCCTAAAAATATTATTTTTGCAATTTAGCCCTAAATACTCAATTTCATCAAAAATTCTAATACAAAATATATTAATCTAAAACATATATTTCATTATTCATCATCAAATATCACAAAACACAATTATTCATCAATTGCATAACTCAAAATATTCATCAAAATAAAAAATTCAAGCATGGGTCGGATAGTATTGGAAGCAACGATATCAAAAACATAAAAATCATCAAAAACTGAACAAAATCTATACCTTAATCAAGACTTGTAAGTGCCGAATGTTCAAAGCTTTTTCTTTTTTTTATTTCTTTTGTAGTTTCGGTGAAAAAAGATGAACAATTGCATGGTTCTCTTATTTTATTTTTTTATCTTATTAACATATATTAACATTATTATTATTTTACTAAATTAACCATTACTAAATAATATAAAAAGCATTTAATATAAGGTCATTCTTGACCATTGCCATCCATTAACTTATATAGTGGGCTAATTGCATCATAAAACCTCCAAATTAAAAAGACAACAATAATTAGGTACTTTCATATTTAACCATTAAATTTTCATTTTACGCGATTAAGTCATTTTTATCAAATTAAACACTCACACAATAAAATTAATTCATGAAACTTTCACACATGTAAATTCTCACATAATAAACACAGAAATAAAATTTTAAAATATTTTTCAGACTCGGATTTGTGGTCCCAAAACTACTGTTCCGATTAGGATCAAAATCGGGATGTTACAAACGGCCTTGTTGTTAAATGAGCATTGCTATTGTTTCTTCTATTGACGCATTCTTTATGAGTGACTCATTCGGGGTCTCCGTGCCAAGTTTTCTACCCTTAGTTTTGTTTGTCCATCGCTACTCTCAGAATTATCGGTCTTGTTTCCTTTACTACTATGTTGTCGGTGCTCTCACCAATCATTGCGTTGATCCTTTGCATGAGTGGGGTTAACTTCTTCTCAACCTTCATTGGATGCACATTATCCATTTGTGCCTTGTAGGGCTCTAACTTAAGACACATTTGGATGGCACCTAACCTTAATACATTCAGCTCCATGTCGCACACATCTTTTATCACTCGAAAGTTGCCAAGCCTCCTTACTTGAGGCTCTCAGTCGCTTCCACTACCTACGATTTCAGACTTCTCTAAGGTTTTCATGATCGCCGACAGTTTGGCCTTGGTGAGGGTAATCTCTCACCCTATGGGGACTCTCGCATAAGAAGCAACTGAATGGCTTTCTCTTGCCTACCTCATTCATAGTTTCCTCGAGTCTTACTTTGTCTCATCGGGGCTTCGCAAGCCTAGAATCCTCATCCAAAAATTGGCCACTATTGTCCCTCCATTCTTTCCCTTGCTACGATTCTTGGGAGACTCAAATCTGTCCTTAGTGTACTAGACTAGGGACTTCGCTACCACCATGGCTCATGTAAGGTTTTGAACACTCGTATGTTGCAACTCTATTTTGCCAACGACTTAAGTCTATCGAGGAAACTAAATAGGGTCTCCTTCTCGCCTATATTTGATATATGAATTATCAACTTAAAAAACTCATGTATGTAGTTATGCATTGTTCGTATAAGGTAAGTCGCCTAAGCTTCGATTGGGCCTTCTTATTTGCATACTCGTGGTAGAATAGCAGCCTAAACTCCCTTTAGAAGGCCTCCCAAGTATCAACAATTTCACCTCCATGCCTTGAAACATCACTTCTACAACTCCACCAAACTGGGATTTAAAAATTATTTTATAAATTCGTTGTTTCATGCGCACATGTACGATGTCGGTCAGTTATACATGTATCTGATCCCTTCTTTGAACTTTTAGAGTCTTCTAGGACACTCTGTGAACCTCGTGGCTCAGTTGTCTTGTGTTTTCTTGATTCCGAGCTTGGTGAGGCCTTGCTCACTTGCAAGGTGTGACACAAGGCCTACCTTATCAAGCAACCGAAAACATGCTCCACTTTGTGAACTTTTTTATCTATCGTAAATTGATACGTCAAATTAGACTCTCTATTACACTTAAAGAGCTTATTCCCAAGTAAATTAGGTGTTTTTTCTTTACTTTTGTTTACTTTTAGTTTTGTTGTTAATAAATTATTTTTGTTAGTTTTATGTCATTTTTGAGACCTAAATTGGCCAATCGTGCCATGGGGAACCTAACAATGAGATTGAGTGGTGTAAGGATTTGACGGTGGATCGAGCTTAAAGAAATATCACCTAGAAACGGGGTATCGCGGTATTGAAGCATGAAAGTTGTGGTACCCTTGACGGTGTTGAAGTGAAGAGAATCAAGGTCAATTACAGTGATATCGTGATATCGAGTAATGGGTATCATGATACCGAGACATCTTAGAACTACCCATTTCAAGACTGTTGTGGGTATAGTGATACCGTTGCCTAATGGGTGAAAAAACTGCAGGGACAATTTTATGTCCAAAAAGCTTAAGTTTATTTTCACTTAAGGGCAAAATGGTCATTGTTGGGTTAAATGTTAGTAGGTTATAAATACAACTTTATGAGCATTTCATTTTAGGTTTTAGTGGTTGAACACTTATTTTTAGTTTCATAGTTTTATGTTAGGGCTTTCTTTTCCTTTTCTTTTCTTTTTTAGATTAGATTATGTTTTTTTTTTCTTTTTCAATTAGATTTTATTTTTGTTGTTTCATTTCTTCTTCCTTGTTGAAGACTATGTAAAAGGGAGATGATCAAACTCTTGGGCTTTATCAGATTCTAAAAAATTAAACGAGCATTTTCTTAAACTCTTTACTTTTATTTCATGCTTACTATGTGTTTGATATAATGCTTGTTTGGAAGTTAAGTTTGGTTATATGCTAAATTGTTTGATGGTTGGTTGATTGATTATTTATTAGTTTAAGTTAATATTTATGCTTGATTAATTGAAAGTTCGATTATATCAAAATGCTTAATAAGTTAGAATTGACGTCTCTAGTGGAAAATATAGATAAACGAGACCATCATGAGAGTTTATCCTTAGATAGTTAGATATAATTGTGCTGAATAGTGAGACTGAGGAATCAACCAACCATTGTTTTATCATCTACATTGTCTAAAGCAATAAGGAAGAAATTTGGATTAGTTAGTTTAGTTGATAATTTAAATTCAGTTTATAAATAATTTCTTTTGGAATTTGCACTAATAATTTTTGACCTGATTAGATTAGTAATTGTTTAACTTGTAATCAACTTGACAAAAACATTTATCGACAATCCCTTGGGTTCGATCCTTAGAATACTCTAGTGTTCCATTGACACTATAAATATTACAATTGACATTGTCCGCTTACAGTTAACACCGCTCTTTTAAAATTTTTTTTTATAAAACTGTTTATTTTTTGCGCACACGCGCATGCAACCACTTTTGTCTCTTTAGGCGCTCGAGCTCTTATTAGAGTTGGGAGACAAAAGCCCCTCGCCGTGAACAATATTGACCTATTGCAAGTTTGCCAACTCCCTCTCTAATTTTTGGGTTATTCATAAATACATATAAAACAATTATTAATTCTATTTTTTAAAATTATTTTTAAAAAATACCTCAATTCTTTTACATACATTCCACTAGGGGTGTTCATAGTTTGGTTAAAATTAAATTAATCGACTGAACCAATCTAATTCAGTTAATCGGTTGGTAACCGAATTTAGTTTGGTCGGAGGTCAGTAAATAAGTTTTTGAAATTTTGGTTATCGGTTAATTTGGTTCAAAATCGAATAATTAACTAATTTAATCGAAATAAATAATGTATATTATATAATAATATATTTTTATATTAGCAATGTATTTTTTGAACTATTATTTTTATATTAATCAAAATAAATAATAAATATTATATATAATATATTTTTTGAACTATTAAAAAAATGAACATGAGCAATTTTTTATACATTTTATACTTATTTTAACCAAAAGGTAAATATATATAAATTTCATTTAATTCAGTTAATCAATTGAAATATTTTGATTTAATTAATGTATTTGAAAAAAAATTTGGTTTGATTAATCTTTATTTTTTTTAAAAAATTTGAGGTACTTCAATTAATAATAATTTAATTTGATTAATAACCGAATTAACTGTTCGAACACCCCTACATTTCACATTAGATGGCAAGCTCACTAGAGTTGGACACCTCGTGAATTTTATATTTAAAATTATATTTTAAAGAATAAATTTCATCATAATAACACGTGGCACTATTTATTATTTTAAAAATATTATTTAAAAATTTTAAACCTATCATGTGAAATGCCCATAATGATACTTTTAAATTTTTTAAAAAAAACCCATTAATATAAACTCCTCATTTTGAAACTTTAAAAAAAATTTAAATAATAAAATAATATTATTTAAATAAAAATATCATCAGGTATTACATTTTCAATAACCCATCATATGTCATGGGGATTTACTTTTAAACATATTTATCTACTTTTTGATAAATTTCTAAATAATTTCTTTTTGAGTGGAAATTACTAAAGGACCCAATTATTTTACAACATTTAAAAAAAAGTGATAAAAACCATTTTTAAAGGAAATTTATAAAAAATATAATAAAAATATTTTTAAGAAAAAACGAAACAACCAACCTAGTGCTAATGGCTAATGCCAAAGACTTTTGAGAATCGTTCTTTGAAACTCCCAACATCTAAGCTCAGGTGTTCTTTTTCTTCATTTACTTTATGTTATGGTTGATAGTGTCAGTGTGTGGTGGGCGTGGCCGCCAAACACGAGTTTAGCTGTTGTCTTCAACTCATGTCATTCATTGCACCTCATTTTCCACCCTCACTCTTCCCTACGCCTGCTCCATCTGCACTTTTCTTCATGCTTTTACATTAATCACATCTCACCTCTTTTCAATAAAATATTGTCAATTTGTATTTTTTATCTAATTTGTATCTAAATTAATTTGATACGTGTATTAAAAAATAATTTAATTTAAATTCTTTTCTAATTTCATTAGCTATACAAATATTTTCCTTTCTTAGTACACGTGGCATATTAATAACGTGTCATAATATGATTGGAGAGCTGTCAGCTGAGGCATAAATGTCAAATTCAAAGGTTAAAGTGTAGATTAACTCTAAGAAAAACTATATTGTATAAATCCTATAAATGAGAGGTTTAAATATACTAATTTCTTTTCTTTTTTCTCCCCTTGTCTCTTTATAAATTAATTTCTATTTTTGGATACTAGGGTAATTTATGAGTATCGGAAAATAAAGGGACTTTTATTAAAGTAAGGTAACTTTGTCGAACCCTAACTTAATGGTAGTGCATAAAATTAACGGTAAAAGTATGAAAGATTTTTTTAAGATGCGATATAAAGAATTTTGGTATGTGAACACTAATTTTGTATAAAACAATTGTGAGAAGTGCATAAAAATCTTGGATTAAATATTATCATTTTGAAAATATTTTTTTTCATAACAAAATTACTGAAGAGATAAGGTGTCGGAGGAAAGCTTAGAAATCTGAAAATTTTGGTGTGATGGTCATAACATATCCACAACTTTTCTGAACCCTACCTTGTTGTTTTCTTCATTTCTCATTCTCATTCCCATCAAAATTTCTAGAGTTAGATTCAGTCTAATTTACATTATTATTTTTGTTCATCTAAACTTGAATCTCCATCAAGTAAGGGTTTTTCTAAATTAAAATTTAATCACACCAATAAATTTAATAAAAAATTATAATGGTATTAATAACTGAAACGAAAATTTTTAAATTCAAAATAAAAAAAAATTTAAGACGTTTTTTAATTAACTACTCCAATTTTTGGACATATGCATACAATATTTTGACGGATAAAAAAAACATATATTAGCTTATATTGTGCATTAAAAGAAAGTAAAACAAATAAATACATCGGATAAAAGAATATTAAATACATTTCAATTAATTTTAACTTGTATTGTCGTTTATATATGTAGAACACGATGTGAGTGAAAAACGAATCTTATGTGAAAATTATATAAAAATAATAACGAGTCATTGGTTGGAATTGTAAAGTTAAGAATTTATTAATTGTTTAAATTTTGAATTTTTTCCTAAGTAGATATTGAGTGAACTCATAAAACTAACTCAATCACATGCTTAAATAATAAGTGCAGACGTAGAACATGATGTGGGTGAAAAATAAATTTTATGAAAAACCATATAAAATAATAATAATGAGACTTTGGTTGCAATGGTGAAACTAAGAATTTGAGATGTATTACGTTTTTAGTTAAAATCCCATTGTTTTGTTTGTATATTTTTCCTAAATTTAAATTACAATATCTAGAATTACTCAAAGCACCTCCTCAACTTATAAATAGAAGGACAATGTATTTCAACGCACTCGAATCAGTGTCTTCCTACATTGGCAACAATACCCATACCAATCGAACTAAAACTCGATTGGTATTGTAAGGGGATGTTGTTAGCTAATAAAGTCACATAAACCAAACATGCAGATTTACAGCCAAAAAAACAAATAAAATATATTACCATAGAAAAAATATATATGTTTTTCTACAAATATTACAGAGCACCAACACATGTGATGCATGGAAGAAGCTTATAAGGTTTATGGGGCAAGGCAGGCAGGGTGAGTCAGAATCCGCTCTTAACTTTAAGTGGTTCTACTTTAGATGTGTTAAGCCGATGATGTCTTTGTCTTAAATTTCCAATGGATGATCCATTTCCACATAGACCTTCTTCCCTCTCCATCCATTCATCCGTCATTTTTTGCTGATAGTATCGAAGTGCCACAAATAGCATGAATGCTACACAGTTTCACACCAAGAACAAATAACTTGTTAAAAAACAAAAAAAAACCGAGCCCATCGATTTATAACAAATAGCAATGACAAGTAGAGCTACTTTTTGTTCTTACCGGCCCAAATGCGAGCAAGAGTAGAACATAGGTTCCAAACCAGGGTGAAGAGGACCATTGCCACGGCCTTTTTATGTGTGCATGATTCCCATGCATCTCGAAACCGTCCAATCCAAAACTTTCCTTAATGTTCCACGTAGATTTTTAAAAATTAGACAATGTTGTAATAATTAAAAAAATACATAAATATAAATAATTCATAATAGAAATATAAACATTAATTTGCCGAGATTGAATCTTAATTCAATTGGCATCAATATTAGTGCCAGTGTAAGAAGGTGTGGGTTCGAATACGTTGAAGCGCATTATCCTCCTATTTAAGAGTTAGGGAAGGACATATATGAGATTAATGTTATAAGTTTTAATAACATAATGAATTCAATCCCTTTTTTTACAACCTTGGTTTTAGAGTTTTTTCTATTGAGATAATTACAAATTTAACCCTCCAAATTCATATATGATCTATTATATATGTATTTTAAATTTTATACTTTTATCGGATAGTCTTAAAAAAAAAATCAAAATTAGATTGATAGAATACTTGAGCATAGAGGGTTAGATTGATAGAATATCAAAATTGAGAGGGACTTTTAATTGTAAAATTGATTGTGACTAAGGGAATCTCCAAATTTAATTCTACAAGCATGATATGATAGTTTTACCTAAAGCTTTCATGGTGAACCGAAAAAGTTGAGGGTTATAAATGATTTTTTCAAATTTTAATGAAAAAGGTGCATAAAAAAGGTAAGAATCCCATAATAATGATGGCCACTAACTTCAAACCAGTGATAAAGCTATATAGCACAATAAATTATGAATTTTATTTCAATTTCAACAAATAGTTTTAGCAATTTGATGAGAAAATTTAATAAGGTTACCCACTTCAACTTCTCAAGGAATTTTTTTAAATATAATTTTTCTCAAGGAATTTTTTTAAATATAATTTTTACGCTCGAACCAAGTCATTTTAGTTGATGCAACAACAAGATTACTAACTGAACTAAAATTTATTTTTGTAAATAATGTTGTTTGAATCAGATTGAACCGATCAATTAGATTAGTTGAATCGAGAATCGACTAAGATATCGGTTAGAAAAAAAACTTTGAACTAATTGACTCTGGAACCGATATGGATCGATTTTAAATTCTTATAAAATTATTCACCCAGTAAAAGAAACTTCCTACTCTTTTGAAAACTACCACCCTTAAAATGTTTCTATTCTTTTATCTTAAAAGATATCAATAGAGATGAACTCCAATGGTCAGAATGTTCATCGCCTAAGGTATAGTCTGAGTTCGAGTCGCGTTGTTAGGATTCTGCCCTCTTTTGTAATTAATATATATATATATCAATAGAGATAAGAGGGATTTACCGTATGCAGTTAATTGGTGAGAATAAGAAGTGCAGAGTTTTAGAACAATGAAAACGCCAAAGAAACCTGAGTTTTAAGCACACAACCAAGACTCACAGTTAGTATTGTAAAATGACAGCAAGATTTTCACCCTCAGTAAAAAAAAAAATTATTAGAGTTTGAGGGTGTTTAAAAAAAAAACTTACCGAGTTTAGCCATTTTCCAGATGGTTATAGAGCTGCCACACCTGGCCAAAACAAACAGCAGCACTGCCATCTGCAAATTGTTTCAATTGATGCTCAACTTCTGTTATTTTCCATCTTGTTCCTCAATATAAAAAATGGTAGCAAAAAAAGAAGGAAAATTTACCTTCATTGTTGTTGAAGGATCACCAGAAAAAAGTGCCCTCAGCTTTAATAAGAACTCATTCAAGTAAGGAAGAACCAATTTAAGTAACCAAATTGCTTCTTCTTCTCCAACCACACAGTTTGATTCATCTATTTCCACAACTCCCCTGTCATTGTTGTATAAAATGAATTCAGGGATCAAAAAATTGGTTCAAAACTGAGTGTTTTTGATGATTGCAGAGGCTTTTTTTTTACCTGCAGAGGATTGATCTGTAAAGGAAAATGGCTGCAAGGTAAACAAGTCCCATATAGGAAATTACAGAAATAAAGCTGCAAAACAGCATTGATCAAACAAGGTTTTTAGTAACGAACAGATTGAAACATGTGTTTTCATTGACAATTACCTGATGTTGAGATCTTGTGTGTAAGAGGATGAGATTATGATGAATGCTCCTATTCCGAACATCAGTGCCGATTTCGGTATGTCTCTCCACATTACTAAATCAACTGAAAGATTTTAACAAAAGTAAAAACAAGAATTCAACAAGTTGATATTATGAAAAATTCTTTGATTTTCTTGACTTACCTATATTCTGCAATTTGTTCTGTGTTTGTGGGAATTTGTGGTAATGGTAATCATCATTTGAGGCTGAAACTGAAACAAAACCAGAACACAACAATCTTTAATCTCAAGTTGTCATGTAAGAGCATTAACTAGAAACATGTTACTTACAAGGTTTAGATTTTGTGGGAATTGAAGTAGCAAGCTTTACAACTGGTGGAGGCTGTTTGTTCATAGTTGAAGAAAAAGTTGCAATTTTGTTATGGAATTGACTAAATTTCTTCACTTGATTAACAACATTACTACCTTTATCTTCATGTACCTTCTTCATTTCATTGATAGCTTTGTTAGGCTTTTCTTCTGGTGATTTCTTCACTTGAATATCAATTTTGGGAAGCTTCTTGTCCTCTTGTACATTCATTTCCTTAATATCAAAGCTCTTCTTTTCATTTTCAACTTCAATTCCATTCTCTTCCTCTATCTGTTCTTCATCATCTTCAACACCATCACCATCACCATCACCATGAGCATCATCATCAAGTAATGGTTCAGGTGATGATTTGACTGTATCTCCATTATCAGCACAGCTTGAAATGGTTTTGTCTTGGCAAACACCATGCTCGTCATTGCTCTCTTCAGTCTCAGATTCAACCTTGTCTGTTTCAACTGGATTCTTCTCATTTTCTTCAATGGAATCTAAACCCAAATCCTCATTTCCATTTGAATCTGTTTTTGCAGTCCTTTTATGAACTTGAGATCTTTGCTTCCTCATAAGAATTGGGTTTCTCTCATTTCCATCAGATCTTCCTTTCTTGACCTGAACTGGACTCTTCTTCTTAATCCCATTATCAACAACAGCCAAGCTCAAATCTTTACAATGTTCCATGGATCTTCCTTTAGCTACTACCTTAATTGGGTTCTTCTTGAACCCATCAAAGCTTTCATTTTTCCAAGTCTTTCTCTTGCTACCACCGACACTTTGTCCTTTCTTCAATCTTTTATCACCATCAACATTGATGCTTTCTTCTTCTTCATCTTCATCTTCTCCATTGAAAACCTTGATTCCACCTCTGAATTCATCGCTCTTCATCCTAGTTTCCCACACCGACCCAGCTGCAACAACATTGCTTTTAACACCTAGTCTTCTGTAACTCAAATCCATCCTTTTTCTTTCCAATTTATTACCTTTTCGGCTTTATGGGATAATTGAGTACTACTGGGACATTGATGTTAACTGTTGATAAGGCTCGAATTTGAAGGATTGGAGGATGGTGGGATGGACCATTTTCTTCACCATTACAAAGCTATTGAGAAACACAAACAGGATGACATGGTGGGGTTACTGGGGTTATATGATTTGGGGCTACTTTAAAGGATTTTTTTCGATATTAAAAAGGGGGTTATTTTTACATGCAAATTGAGAGATTGTCCTTGCTGAATTGTTCTGGAAATGAATGATGGTTTCTTCTGCGAATTTGCTTTGGATCTGAACCAAGTAAAAACCAAATCATAAAATTTATACTCTTTATTCCTTTTTATCTTTGTACCCTCAACTTTCAAAACTTTTTCAATTTGCTCCTTTTTGGAGAAATTCGCGTTTAATCCTTATATTATGTGTAAATTCTAAATTTAGTTAATATATTTTAATTTTATTAATTTTTTATAAAATACCTACTTCTACCTGTATCACCTCCCCAGTTTGAGGAATAACGTATTTAAATGCACTCGAACTCATTTTTTTAGTTGTTGCGATAGTAACTGTACCACTCAATTGACTTAATTTGATCATTTTTATTCTCTACGCTATTCAAAATTTTAAATTTCAATTCTAATTTAAGTGATAACAGTTAAATTCATTAATTAAAATAATATTACTATCTTTTGTTAATATTAAGTAAATATAGCAAATTAGCATTATACAGTACACATGATGATATATTCACTGCTAGGGGCAAAGGCAAAATTTTTTTTATTGGGGTCGAAATTAAATTTTACTTTTTATGATTATAAAAATATAATTTTACCATTTGAATAGCCTATATTTTAAATAATTAAATTAAATTATTATTATTTTTAAGAAGACAAAATATAATTTTATTTTTATTAATTTAAAATTTAAAAAAATTAAATAAAATTTTTTCTATTTTAGGGAGACCCTATAACAAAATTTAATCACATAAAAATTGAAATTTTAAAATTTAAAATTATAAAAATATAAAATTACCCTAGTAAATTACAAATACTAAATCGTACATAATTTCTCAAAAATTCAGGTAATAAAAAAAAATGGCATACACATGAGAAAAGTCTGGCGTAAGGGGCGAATGCCTGAATCCAGTAGGTACATGAAAAAAGCTGATAAATTGAAAGGTGTCTTTCTATTTTAAAAAGCACGTCACGACAGACATTTCATGCAAACAGCTGCCTACTGCCTTCATATATATGTACAAATTTAAAGGTTTTTTTTTTTACTCTTATTTTGCCACCGACACCAGTTTCATCCAATCTAAATTTGTAACGTGTTTGGGTGTACTAATTCTTTTTTTGCAACGCGTTTCATGCAAATCCCAAAGTCTAACACCATCGGTATTAGCTGAAATTTTCCGAGAAAGTTATACGTTATGCTGAATATATGTTAACGCACAAGTTTCAACCCACTTGGCCATACAGCTATTTGTAAGAGCCCCATCAATAAATATGGCAGATAATAATCATATAGAGTTTCTACAATTATTTGTTAAGTTCATAAGAAATAAAATTAAAAAGAATAGAATAATAAACAAAATTTTTTGATCAGGGAAACGAAAAATGAGATTCACAATCCCCAGAATCTTTCTTGAAAAACTACTTACTAGTTCTTTGAGTGGATTAGTTTACAAGTTGATCTATAGTAACTGAGTAGTTTAACTTTAACTCCCCATCTCTGCTTCAACAACAAAAAGAAAATGATAAAAAGACCTAAGTCAGTGATTAGTATTAAGGTAATCAAAACTCGGGAAATGGCGGAAAAATGGATCGGTATGTGTTAGTATAAGGCTTGCCTTAGAGAAGCATCGAGTTCGTGGTGAAATGCAGCACTTTTGATATTTACATTTCACTTTTGTTTGATGATGTATCGGTTCTCGACAAGAATTCCTACACCGTCATTGTTCGGTTGCCCCTACCGGCTCTCGGGAAGAGAAGGCAGTTTGCTGATGTTTGAATCATTTGACATTGTTGCTTTTGATAGAAGTTTGTAATATGTTTTTCGATTCATCCTGCATCTTCGACTTGTCATTTTCCGCCGATTTTTTCATTTCTTGTTCAAGCTGCTTGCAGTTCTCGTCGTGAGCTTTGTTAAACATCCTCACAAAATTTAGTAGAGTTGAAGTAACTACAATATCACAAAGAAAGCACATTCCAAGCCTCATAAGCTAGTGAACAAAGAGAGATAATAAAGTTGAAGGTTTTTACTTTTTCGATCAAATACCTTGTTCGAAGGAACATCGAGCTGGATCTTCTCCGAAATAAAGAATCAATGCATCCACGTTTCTACCCTGTCGATACAGAACCCAGGTAAGGACGGTTTGATATGGTGAATGGTTGTAACTTGTAAGAATGCCATTGTTTGCAACAAAGCAAGAGACATACCACCCCGGAATATAATGAAGCCAGGGATCTCACTTCGGCTTCGGCAAAACAAAGGAACTCTTTTAATTTCTGAAAAACAAAAGGACAATCAAAAAGAAATATGTATATGTGTATGTACATGTACATGTAGGTGTTTTATATTCTTAAAATACCTCACGAAAGCTATCTGACACAGGTCCATCATTTTCGGAACTCGACAGTTCCTGAACAACTTTCTCCAATCCTTTGCTTATGGCTTGCATTTCCTCTGCCAAAAATTTCAGTTGTATCTAAAGGAAATCCGCATGTTAGCGACAAGATGCTAGCTATAACTTGAATCTTTTAAAACTATTTGCATTAAGAACGAGTAACATACCTTTGCTGCTGGTTCTAAACTCGAAACATCTTTCGAAAAATCAAGTACAACTGGAAGCTTATCAGCAAGCACCTATGATTTATTATTCAGATTATTATGACCAACTCAATATGTTAAGACTTTTTACATCTAGTTACCAGATTAAAATCAAATACGTACTTTAAAATCACTGCAAATTTCATATAGGCTTTAAAGTCGAGAAAGAACAGGTTTTGTTATGGTCACAAGAAATCCTACCTTACAAAGGTAATGCATTAGAGTCATCCTGTTGTTCCGTGCACGTGTATCTGTTAGTTTAAGAAGGCTGTCCAACTTAAATCCGATGGCAGAACCTAAAGCAATCGCACGGACATTGGATAATATTTGATGATATGAATGTATGATAGTGCATTAGCATTGTTCCATTACCAGCCAAATCATAGTTAACTCACCTCTTGCGGTTCCTTGATTCAAAGCATTTCCTAACGAAAGAATTGTCTGCATTATTCTCTTCAATTTGACAGAATTTCTGATCTGATAAAAGAAGTTCCGACATTAATGCAATATCAATTGTCGGATAGCGAAAGGTGTTCCGTAAAAAATGAATGCAGGCAAAAATAATGTATAACTTGCCTCCTCTGCTGTAGAGTTTACAATGTTGAGGCTGTGCCTAAGGTCAGAAACCTAAAGGATAGTTTCAAGTCCCGATAAATAACAATGATAAGCAAATAACATTTAGCAACTCTTCAATTTGGATACTGATTCAGGATCAAACCTGGGAGCGAAACTGAATCTTAAAAGAGAATACCCTGAGCTTGGATTCCACTCTCGGGACTTTCATTAGCTCCAAGAAGAACTGTTTCAGAGGTCCATGAAACATATTGATACGAGAGTGTAGCTAATTAGCGAAAAGAAGATATTAAGTAAAACTTCCATTCTCAGCAATGAGCTGCTATGGAAGCTGAACCATAGTGGTTATGTAGTTTGCCATTAAATATCATAGCTCGATTGAATAATTCATTACGGAGGTCATCAAATCCTACATACCTGTTCACATTTTCCCAACTTATCTTTGTCTCCAGTGTAGCCCTGAACAAGGAGTTATGAATGCAGTTAAACTTATGGAAAAGATAATACTAGTATAAGATGTTTTGACTGCACCGTAGGCATATGATTAGAGAGCATCAAGTCTAATGTTAATATGATGAAGAATTTTAAAAATTTATTATTTGAATAATAATTCATTTCACCTTCAGTAGTTCCATCTCCTCTTTGGTAGGACAAAATTTTATGAGGTTGTCAACCTGGTCAACATCTAATGCTGATTCCTCCAAGGCGAGAACCGAACTCTGCAACAGTGTCACTAAATAGCATAAGCTAACATATACGAGATACTGTTAACTGTAGAGAATCTTTGACTATTTTATATTGAGAATCTTTAATTCTTTGATATTATTAAATAGTATTCTTAGAGATTACAGCTGATATTAAATAGTATCTTTAGTTGTTAAATCCTACATGTATATATAATTGTACATATTTCTAAGAAATATATACTTTGAGAGAGTGTTTTTCCTCAATATTAGAGTATTCATCTCTAATTTTATCATGGTATTAGATTTTTTATCCGATTTTTGAGATTTTTTTATTTAATTTTTTTTTCCCACAAACACTAGAAACACAAATTTGGTACTTTTCACCCTATCCTTATTTTTTCTTCTCAGCGCCCCTACCATTGGAGTTGGAATCCATTTGCCGGCGAAACCCCAAACTCCAGTGACCAAAAGATCCGTGCGTGGGCCCTACTCGCCTTTGCAAGCTACTGATGCTCTGTTTCACGCACCGCGCGTGGACTCCACCTGCTGCCGCCGTGTGTTTTCCGATGCCGTTGCTGTGCTCTCTGCTCTCTTTTGATCATTCCCTTTAAGTGGAGGTGTGTTTTTGGCTAAGTTTTTTGTGTGGGACATATTTGGTGTTTTTTTTTTGTATTTTTGTTCTAATTGTGCAAGCAGATTTTTTTTTGGGGTTTAGTTGTTTTTTTCCCAACATTATGTCTATAGACGAGAAGCTCGTGATTTCAACTGATAATCCCTCATTGCAAATTAGCCTTGTGAAGCTTGATGAATATAATTACTTTGCTTGGTCAAGGTCCTACTTGTTATTTATCAAGTCTCGTGGTTTGCAGGGGTACCTCACCGGTAAATCATCGAAACTTGAACTCATTGATTCAACCTTTAGTCAGTGGGATCCAACTTATTATGGCATGGCTTATCAACTCTATACAACCCCATATTTCCAAAACCTATTTGTTGCTTGATATTGCGGAAAAGATTTGGAATGCTGCTGCTCTCACCTACTCTCTTATTGGGAATGTGTAGAAATCAGAGTATTTTATACTAAATAGAACATAAATCAGAGTTTTTATATACAACCTATGACACTACTTTAGGAAACTCTAAGTTAGGAAAGATACTAAATAGGAGATATGATCCCTTAAAATAAGGGATTTTAATAAAGAAAATATCTACAAAATATTCCTAAAATATTTACAGAATATTCCTACACTCCCCCTCAAGCTGGAGAATATACATTGTATAATCCCAGCTTGAATAGGAATTTATTGAACACAGGTTTTGGCAAAGCCTTGGTAAGAATGTCTGCAATCTGTCCTTCTGAAGGAATGTAAGAAAGAGTGGCTGTCTTTTTGTTGACTTGATCAGCAATAAAATGCCTATCAATTTCAACATGCTTTGTTCGGTCATGTTGAACTGGGTTCTTGGCAATCTGAATGACAGATTGATTATCACACAAAACTTCAAAGTGATCCTCCTGATTTGTGCCAAGTTCTTTTAGTAATTTAAGTAGCCAAATTCCTTCGCATATCCCCAAAGCTAGTGCTCTAAATTCAGCTTCAGCACTACTTCTTGAAACAACAGATTATTTCTTACTTCTCCAAGTTGTAAGGTTACCCCAAACAAAAGTGCAGTACCCACTAGTGGATCTTCTTTCAGTGAGATCTCCAGCCCAACTAGAGTCTGTAAAAATCTTAACAGTTCTGTCTTGTGTCTTCTTAAACATTAAGCCGTGTCCTGGAGTTTTCTTCAAGTACTTGAGAATTCTATTTGCTACTGCCATATGCTCTTCAGTAGGATTAGTCATGTGTTGACTTATCACATTTACGGGAAAAGCTATATCTGGCCTTGTCAAGGATAAGTAGATTAGTTTCTCAACTAACCTTTGAAATTTCTCTCTGTCTACTAAGGACTCATCTTCTTTATTGAATCTCAAGTTTGCCTCCATTGGTGTATCAGCCAGCTTACAGCCAAGAAAACCAGTTTCTTTGAGTAAATCAAGTACATACTTTCTCTGGTTGATCACAAGTCCTTCTTTTGATCTTGCCACCTCCATTCCTAGAAAATACCTTAGCTTTCCCAAGTCCTTGGTTTCGAATTCCCTGTTTAACAACTTCTTCAAATTGCTAATCTCTTCCTCATCATCTCCAGTAAGAATGATGTCATCCACATACACAATTAGGATAGCTTTCTTATTTGTAGAAGTTACCTTGATGAAAAGCGTATGATCGGCAAGGGACTGCTTGTAGCCATTTTGAAGAATGACTTTAGTGAACCTCTCGAACCAAGCTCTGGGTGATTGTTTTAACCCGTATAGAGACTTGTTGAGCTTGCAAACCTTGTTGCTACCTTCAATAGACTTTGAGCCAGGTGGCAATTG
Source organism: Gossypium hirsutum (assembly GCF_007990345.1). Lineage (NCBI taxonomy): Eukaryota > Viridiplantae > Streptophyta > Magnoliopsida > Malvales > Malvaceae > Gossypium > Gossypium hirsutum. The sequence goes on along the minus strand of NC_053449.1, from coordinate 59,403,735 downwards.
CATATAGACTTCTTCTTCAAGCTTGCCATTAAGAAATGCGTTTTTTACATCAAGTTGGTGTAATTTCCAATCGCAATTTACAGCCAAACTTAGGAGTACTCGAATAGTGTTAAGCTTTGCCACAGGTGCAAAAGTTTCTGTGAAGTCTATCCCATATGTTTGCGTGAAACCTCTGGCCACTAGTCTAGCTTTGTATCATTGGATACTGCCATTGGAGTTATACTTTACAGCAAAGATCCATTTACAGCCGACAGCCTTTTTTCCTTGAGGAAGGTCTGTAATGGTCCAAGTAGCATTTTTCTCTAGTGCACAAATTTCCTCTTCAACAGCCCTTCTCCATTTTGGATCCTTTAGAGCTTCAGCTATGCTTGTGGGAACCTGTTCTTTATCCAAAGTTGCTGTAAATGCTTGAAAAGACGGCATCAATGAATTATAACCAGTAAATTTTTCAATAGGATGCTTGGTGCACTGTCTAACCCCTTTTCTAATAGCAATAGGAAAGTTATCTAGAGTAGTGGACTTACTGATTTCTTCTTCCATTTCGGTAGCTGGACCCAAATCCAATTCTCGGCAAGAATCAGATTGCAAAACAGTCTCAGGGATATGTCTTCTTTTTCTTGTGTAGACACGAAGCTGTTTGGGTGATGGTGTTTTTTGAAGACTGTCAATTGGAGTAGGTGTATTTTCAGGAAGAGTGTTTAAAGTGGGTGTAGGTGAATTAGTCATAGGTACTACAGGAGAATCAATGGGAGCATTCACAGGTGACAGATCTGCACGTAATGGCGAACAAGATGGCAATTCTGAAGGTTGAGAATGAAGATTAGAAGGAGATACCTGTTGTGGCTGAAAATCACTCCATGTTTCCCCCTGAATTTCAGCCTGAGTGAAATAGGAATCCTGCTCATAAAATGTTATATCCATAGTGGTGAAAAATCGTTTAGAAGGAGGATGATAGCATTTATAACCCTTCTTAAGTGAAGAATACCCAACCAATACACATTTTAAAGACTTAGGATCTAACTTGGACTTATTAGGAGCAATATTTTGGATAAAAACAGTGCAGCCAAAAATTTTAAGTGGCAAAATGGAGGAGATAGGCTTAAAATGAGGAAAGTGCTGCAAAAATATAGATTGAGGCGTTTGAAATTTTAAAACCTTACTAGGCATCCGGTTGATTAAATATGTGGCAGTTAATAAGGCTTCCCCCCACAAATATTTAGGAACATTAGTGGTAAATAGAAGAGAACGAGTAACTTCAAGAAGGTGCCTATTTTTTCTTTTGGCAACGCCGTTTTGCTGTGGGGTTCCAACACAAGAACTAATCTGAACTATGCCCTTTTCCTTAAAAAAATCACCTAAAGACCTAGCAAAAAATTCACTGCCATTATCAGATTTAAAGAGCTGGATTTTAGACCCAAATTGAGTGAGAACCATGTTATAAAATTGCACAAAAACACTAGCAGTTTCAGATTTATCTTTCAGCAAATAAGTCCAAGTTATCCTACTGTGATCATCAATAAAAGTGATAAACCACTTACAATTATCAGCATTCTTCACCCGAGAAGGGCCCCAAATATCACTATGGATCAAAGCAAAAGGGTAAGAAGGCTTGTATGTAGAAGGAAAATAAGATGATTTAGTATGTTTGGCAAGAGAGCAAACTTTGCAAGAAAAAGAATTAGGCCTTTTATTAATGAATAGAGCAGGAAACAATTTTGCAAGGTATTGGAAACTAGGATGGCCTAAACGAAAGTGCCATAACATAACAGTATCAACTTTTCCTAAAGCGGTAAATGACTTGGAGATCTCGATTTTAGGAGAGGTAGGGAGGATGTAGAGACCATTATGCAAGCTGGCCTTACCAATCATCTTCTTCGAGTTCAGTGCCTGCAAAGTACAATCACGATCATTAAAAATTATAGAGCAGTGCAAGTCTGTGGACAATTTACTAACAGAGATGAGATTGCACGCCAGATTTGGTACAAAGAGAACATTTTTAAGTGCAATCTGTTCATTGAGAATAACAGTGCCATGTCCCTCTATTTTGCACAAGGTACCATCAGCCGTTTTGACAGCTTTACCAAAGGTATGGAAAAAATTGTGAAACAATGCCTTGTTACCAGTCATATGATCCGTAGCACCAGAATCGAGGATCCAATTAGGAGTCAACTGGGAGGAGAAAAATGCAGTAGAAGAAAGGTTACCTTCTGGATCTTTTATGACCAGATTACCTTCACAAGACCCTTCAAGAAAATTGTTGCCATTCAATCGATGGCAGGTGATAGTCAGACCAGAAGAATCTGATGGAGCATCGGAACCAGAAAAATTTTCTGGATTTGAAGTAATCTCCGAAGTAGGAGAAGGAGTTTCGGACATGGTCTAGGTTGAAAAAGAAATCGTAACCTAAGCTGATACCATGTAGAAATCAGAGTATTTTATACTAAATAGAACATAAATCAGAGTTTTTATATACAACCTATGACACTACTTTAGGAAACTCTAAGTTAGGAAAGATATTAAATAGGAGATATGATCCCTTAAAATAATGGATTTTAATAAAGAAAATATCTACAAAATATTCTTAAAATATTTACAGAATATTCCTACAGAATGATGCACAAATTTTTGAGATCCATAATAAGGTCCATGGTACAAAACAATGGGAGCTAATAATTTCTCAATATTTTGCTGAATTAAGTGAGTTGTGGCAGGAACCTCATTATTATCACCGATTTTCAAGCGAATTGTGCCAAGGATGCTGAAAATTTTCAAAAGATGGTGGAAAATGAGCGTGTTTTTAATTTCTTGGCTAAGTTGAATACTGAGTATGATCAGATTCAGTTCAAGTTCTTGGTAAGACTCCGTTCCCTTCTCTTCATATGTCATACTCCTATGTATAGTAGGAGGATAGTCGTCGTGGTGTTATGCTCTATAATCCACATTTAAAGAATGTTGGCCTTATTGCTAACCAGTATAGTCCATCGGGTGGTAAGTCTACCAAGGATCACTTGACGTGTGACTACTGTGGTAAGCCTCGACACACTAAAGATTCGTGCTAGAAGTTGCATGATCGTCCCACTCGTGGTCGTGGTGGAAAATGAGGGGTAATTCTCGATCTTAAGCAAATTTGTTAGACTCTGTGACAATAGAGAATAAGTCCACTTATGCTGAAAGTTTTATCTCGGACGAGATTCAACATCTTCGACGCTTTTTGTCTCAATTGGACTCTACCTCGATTGCCAAGTCTAATCATGCGAACTTAGGTATTGTTTTAACCGCTCTATCTACTTTTGACTCTTGGATTATTGATTCCAGTGTGAGGATCAAACAAAAGCTTATTTAACTATACGACTTGTGCATCTAAAGATAGTGTGCGACTAGCTGATGGCTCCCTTACCTTCATTTCTAGAAAATGTTCTATTGTTTGTACTTCCAATATTACTTTATACTCTGCCCTCTATGTCCCTAAATTTTTTATTAACCTTTTATCTGTTAGTACTATCATTAAAGCCTTAAATTGTTAACTTGAATTCTTTTTTGATCATTGTGTCTTTCAGGACCTCTAGACAGGAAAATCGATTGGCCATAGATTGTGTGATGGCTTATATCTTCTGGATCGATCGGACAGTATATCTCAAGCATTATTTGGAGACAATAAAGATATCAACCCGAAGATAATTCAGTGGCATAGACAGTTAGGACATCCATCATTTACTATTCTTGCCAAGATGTTTCCTAATTTGTTTTCAAGAATTCAGTTAGACTCTTTAGTTTTTTATGCCCTTGAGTTTGTTAAGCATATAAGAAACAATTATCATTTGCATAATAATAGAAGTACTGTTCCTTTGAGATTATTTATTCGAATGTTTGGGGCCCTACTCGCATTACTTCTTTATCTGATAATTGTTGGTTTGTTACTTTTATTGACTGTTACACTCAGATGACATAGATATTTTATTAAAATCCAAAAGTGATGTTTTTTCATGTTTTCGTTATTTTCACAAATTGATTACTACTCAGTTGGATGCTAAGGTTAAAATTTTGTGAACTGATAATGGAACCAAGTATAACTTTAATGATTATTTGGAATCATATAGGATTTTGCATTAGACCAATTGTCCAGGTACAAGTGCTCAAAATGGTGTTGCTGAAAGAATAAATCGGCATCTTTTGGAGGTTGCTAGATCACTTATGTTCACTATGAATCCCCCAAAGCCTTATTGGGAGGATGCGATTTTGGTTGCGGCTTATCTCATTAATCGGATGCCTCTTCAGGTCTTTGATTTTAAAAGCCCCATAGAAACTTAACAGGGCAAAACGGATTACCCAATTTCACCAAAGGTCTTTGGTTGTGTATGCTTCGTTCATATTCAACATGGGAGCAAAATGGATCCTCGCGTAGTCAAATGTGTTTTCATTGGATACTCTTCCACACAACAAGAGTTACAAATGTTATCATCCCCCACCTAGAAAGTATTATGTAAGTATGGATGTAACATTTCGTGAGGATGAATCCTACTTTTCTTCATCACAACCATCTCTTCAGGGGGAGGTTATTGAAAATGAAGAGATGAGACCTTATTTTGTTACTCTTTCGAGGGAGAATTTAGTTCTAGCAGAGACTTTGGTTCAAGAGAAGCCTAGTGGACGGTTGTTAGATAGGCCTGATCTACGGACATACACTAGAAAAGGCAAGAAAGAAGATACCATCATACAATCTACTTTATGCCTTGACTGTTCACTGTCAAGTGAGTCTTCTTTACCTCAAGCTGCTACTGATTTAGAATTACCAATAGCCCAACGAAAAGGTGTTAGAACTTGCACTTTATATCCTATCTCTGACTTTATCTCTTATGATTCCTTATGCCCATCCTATAGAGCTTTTGCTTTGTCTTTGTTCTCTATATCTGTTCCACAGGATTAGAGAGAGGCCATCACTAATCCAAGATGAAAGAAGGCTATGATTGAAGAAGGCTATGATTGAAGAAATGAGGGCTTTAGCAAAAAATAAGGCGTGAGAACTAGTTAATCCTCCTAATGGGCAGAAATTAGTTGGTTGTAAATGGGTGTTCACTATCAAGTATAAGGCTAATGGTTCAACTGAAAGACTTAAAGCTAGATTAGTAGCGCAAGGATTCACTTAGACATATAGAGTGGATTATCAAGAAACATTTGCTCCAATTGCTAAATTGAACACATTAGGGTCCTTTTATCATGTGCAACAAATCTCAATTGAGACTTACAGTAGTTTGATGTAAGAGTGCCTTCTTACATGAAGACCTAGAAGAAAAAGTGTATATGAAAGTTCCTCTAGGATTCAAGGATAAAGATACTTAAGGGAAAGTATGTAAACTGAAAAAGGCCTTATATGGACTAAAGCAATCTCCCAGAGTCTGGTTTGATAGATTTAGTACGGTCATGATGTCCTTTGGCCATCTACAAAGTAATATTGGTCATACCCTTTTTATAAAACATCACAAGGGTAAGATTACTCTCCTTATAGTTTATGTTGATGACATAATTATGACAGGAGATGACAAGGAAGAAATGGCCCGACTTAAAAACAATTGGCCTAGGAATTCGAAATCAAAGACTTGGGAAAGTTACAATATTTCCTCGAAATAGAAGTGACCAGATTGAAAGATAGAATTTTTATTTCCCAAAGAAAGTATGTCTTAGATCTTCTGACAGAGATTTGCATGTTATGTTGCAAATCAGCAGAATCACCTATTGAGAGTAATCACAAGTTACAAGCAGAGATCGGTGAAATGATGAATAAAGGGAGATATCAAAAACTCGTCGGACGTTTAATTTATCTCGCTCATACTCGACCTGATATAGCCTATGCTGTTAGTTTGGTAAGCCAATTTATGCATGATCCTCTCAAAGCTCATATGCAGGCAGTATTCTGAATTTTGTGCTATATGAAGTCTATACCGACTAAAGGTATTCTCTTATAAAAAAAATAATCATCTCAAGATAGAAGTATTTACAGATGCAGATTGGGCTGGCTCTCTTGATGACAGAATGTCTATAATGGGTTAGTGTACTATTGTGAGAGGAAACTTAGTCACTTGGAGGAGCAAGAAACAAAGTGTTCTGGCTCGATCAAGTGCAGAGGCTGAGTATTGGAAGAGTTGAAGTTTTTGAATGAAAATGGATCAACCATGTACTATGACAACAAGGTGGCCATGAGCATAGCTCAAAATCCAGTACAACATGATAGAACCAAACACATCGAAATAGATCGTCATTTTATCAAGGAAAAAGTAGCTAATGGTTTCTTTAAGTCTATCTTACCTAGCATCCGAAAAACAGTTGGCTGATGTTTTTACTAAAGGGCTCAACTATAAGACTTATCATAATCTTCTTTGCAAGTTAGGCATATGAGACATCTATGCACCAACTTGAGGGGGAGTGTTGAGAATCTTTGATTATTTGATATTATTAAATAGTATCTTTAGAGATTACAATTGATATTTTTAGAGATTCTAATTAAGAGATATTATTTTCTTAGTTGTTAAATCCTACATGTATATATAGTTGTACATATTTATAAGAAATATATACTTTGAGAGAGTTTTTTCCTCAATACAGAGTATTCATCTCTAATTGCATCATTAACCATATCCACACAGCACAACCGTTTCCTTTTTGGAAAGATGCATTTGTGCGTGCAATTTGATATTTAAGCTTATTGAGTGGACATCCATATTATTAAAGACTAATATGAATATCCATATTGTTTGAGTACATCCTATACTAATATAACAGCAGTTCCCTTGGTATCCTGAAATTACAGCACGCTTTTCTCCTTAAGGATCATATGAGCTAAGCTTTTCACTGTCCATCAGAACTTAGTGACATTTGAAACAATCTAAAACATTGGATAGTATGAAGGCCAGAGTTCTTACATGTACATTTGTTAAAAATAAAGAGAAAGAGGTGTTAAGATGAATAAGCAACAAATCGGTAATATGGAAAAATCACTCTACTGCTAGGATGTGAGTTTGCAGTTGATTTTAGGATTAAAACTATCCAAACATAAGGTTTTAGAGCAACAATTTTAGGTAAGTAAATAATTGCATGCTGTAAATAATACCATTCAACCTACCATTAACTCAGGCAAGGGCACTTTCACTTTTGAAAGCATGATTTCACAATTATATGCACGTCTGTGGTCAATCTGCAAGAAGGAACAAGTACTAATAAAAAGCATACTCTATATATAACGACTAGGTTCATGAAATGACAATCATCATCAAACAGCTGATGGTATAAACTATAAATTCTTCGTTCATGTGTGAGCATGAATCAGACTGAAAGCATTTCTTATCTGCACCATACCAAGTTTCCAATTCATGTATGAGTATCTATCATTGCTTATCTGCACCAAGTTTCCAATTTGGAGCAGTATTAAAATGCTTTGTATTTTCTATGGCAATGAAGCAGATAAGCAATGACAAACAGGTGGATAAAAACTGCACTTAGTATTTAATAAAGGATGAATTTATATAACAGTTAAACTGCTTAGTATGTAAGGTTATAACTACAGATGGATGGTAACATCTATGAAACAAGAAAATGAACCTTAATTCTTAAAAAATGCATTACCAGTTGCACTATTTCAGTTTTTGGTCCTTTTGCTGTACGTGAACCTTGTTTATTACCACGATCCGTATTAGGAGCAGCTGCTGAGAATAGATTCTCTAGCTCTGATATGTCAATCTCAGGAGTCCTACAAAGAGTGTTAACTGCTCCATAAGACTTAAAAGGACACCACAAATTTCAAAAGAAAAATCCAAACTTAGCAGAGCGGCACATACTTGGAAGCTTCACCCGTTTTTTGTGCTTCAGCCCATAGGCTTCCCTGCACAGCTCTGGATAACTTCAACCAATGCAATGGTTTTAGTTTCTTGTCATTCTTTGAATTACTAGAACGTGAAAGAAGTCTGTTCTTTGAATTTGCAGAAGAAAGCAAAGGTGGTGGTGCAGGAGCTGAAGGTCCACCACCCGTCTTCTTACCAAAAGGAGCAGGGGGTGGCGGGGGTGCTGATGATGAACCAGTTGTGAGTGGGGGTGGTGGGGGTGGGGGTGCTGATGATGAACCAGTAGTGGGTGGCGGTGGTGGGGGTGGGGGTGCTGATGATGAACCAGTTGAGGGTGAGGGTGAGGGTGAGAGTGGGGGTGCTGCTTGGTTTGCTGATGATACATCAGTTGGGGTTGGTGGTGGCGGCGGCGGGGTTGGGGGTACTAATGATGAAGCAGCTGGACTTGCTTCTTGCTTGGAATGAGGAGGAGGTGATGGATGAGAAGGAGGAGCAGCCGTAGAAGCTACATCTTCCTTAAAAGCTGAAACTTGAGGAGGTGAAGGGGCAGCAACAGGAGACTCAGCTATAACCGGTGATGGAGGAGGAACTGCAGGAGGTCCATCTTTACCAACTTCAGTTTTACTCAAGGGAGATGCAGGAGAAGGTGTTCGTGCTGCTGGAGTTGTTGCTCTCTGAGCTAAACTTTCCTCCAAAGATGCCGATGCTTCTGTAGTTATGTCGTTGATAGTTTGATTCTCTTTAACAGGTAGGGTTGGAGGTGGAGATGTAGCGGGAGAGATCACTCTAACCTCAGGGTCCTCCTTGGCAGGTGATGTTTTAGAAAGTGGAGATTTAGTAGGGATCACTTGGTCCTCCTTGCCAGCCAGTGCTAAAGGAGCTGTCACGGTTGAAGCTGCTGCCGAAGCTGGAGAGGACATAGAAGTGGAAACCTCTGAAGGCTGATCTTTGGCTATCTCAGCAGACTGTGGGGCATCAGGCTGACTGGATGATGCAATTTGAGAGTCCTGGGGCTTAGCCTCCTTATGTGCTTCAGAATCAAGAGATGACTTTTCTGAGGGTGCTGAAACCAGAGTCTTCAGACCCATAGTTGTCGGACTCCTCGGGCTACCTGGTAATGATGACAGTTTTTTTTCATCCGAAAGCTTTCTAGGACTTAATCTCCCAAACCGAGGGCTGTCAACACTGCTATTCCGCTCACTGTCGGACTTTTCTTGGGATGATGCACCCATTTGTTGAAGCATATTATATGCAGCATCTGACCTGGGATCCAACCAGTCAACATTACTAAACATTTCTTGAACTTTGGCAAATGCTTCTATAGGAAGTCCTTCTTTCTCTTCAAAGCAAAAATTATCCATGGAAGTAATGGAAGCAGCAGCATCCATTTCCGAGAAAAGAATCTTCACCAACAAGGTAACCTTTTATTAGGGCAAAAAAAAAAGGAGGGAAAAAATTGCAAGCAAATGATATATATACCTCAGCTCTAAATTCTTTTGGAAACTGATCCTTAGCATCCCACAATACATCAATTTCATCACGATTGAGCATCAAAATGTTTGATCTAATAAAAGCTGAGTTAAACACAACCCTGAATATCATCTTCTCTCTTTCCTTCTCACTCAAGTTGACACACTCAACCACAATATCACCTTGAACATGGCAATTTATGTCAATTTTAACAAGCGCACACTCTTTCTGCAATAAAAATAGTAAGATGTTAAGCAATCACTTGCTCTGGAGTAGAATCCAACAGCAGGCACATACGAAAGAAGATGTGACAATATGAGCAAGCATATAAAACAACACGTTGACACGAGTCCATACATAGTAAGTAGATTTATTTTAAAAGAATAATGACTTTTCATGATATTAGAGCAGAACTCCCCAAGTTGAATTTCAAGAGAAAGGCCATGATATTACCTGCTTATAATACCGGACATATTTGCTTCTTTTGGGGGTTGAGTACAAAAGTTTTGGAACTTTATCAGCAACAAGAAAAGGATCCTGTCCATATATTCTAAATACAGGACGGCAACCTCCCTCTCCATCAACGTTTGGAATTTGTCTAAGAATTACACAATCCAAGGTTAGAGCTCGGTCCAAAGGAGGCCACGCAGCAGCCACATTCCTCCTTGAGACATACTGCAGATACCTCAATTGTGAAGGCACTGGATTCAGGGATGACAGCAACTGCAAACGCTCACTCGGAGCTTGCTTGTATATCATGTCCAATGTCTTCTGCTCGCCGCTATACTGCTTCCTATATATAAGCAATGCAGCCAACATGAAAGCCAAAACTGGCCAACCACCCCGCTCGCAATGCATTAGTAACAAATTGTTCTGATCAAGCGAAAGCCAACTTTCGCATGATCTCAAGAAATGGTGGAGCACCTCCATTGCGATTAATGGACACCCTTCATACTGACAAGGGTAATCCATTATTGTCATATCGTACTCGGATAGTAATTCGGCCATATAGCTTTTGCTTTCTCCTTCGCGGAAATTAAAGACCAAGAATGAAGCGTCCGGGAAGTGACCGTGAAGATTATTAACTATTCCATTTACATGGACTTTGTAGTTTTCTTCTTCCCAAGCATCAATAGTGAAGCAGCAATCAAAAACTATTTGCCACCATAGCACATATTTTGTCAGCTACTATTTCAAGTCATAAAATTACCCTATATGCTCTTACACTTTAAACAGAGAATTCAAAATGCAAACTTCGAATTTTGTTCCCAAATTTTCTAACCAACCAAACAGAACCCAGAATCTAAAAAGCAGCAATCTTTTCAAAATTCATATCTAAATCACCTAAATACTAATCATTTCCTGAGTGACCAATTTTTCCAGAATCAAATATATACATTGAATTTCTATTTTTCGCAATCCATAATCCCAATTATATATATAAAGAGGAAAGAACATGAAATGAAACAAAGGGAAGAGGAGAAAACACACCATGAACACGTTCACAGATCTCCAGAAGGCCATCAGGTGGCTTCTTGTAAAAGAGTTTACGAAACAAACCCATGCCTTTGCCCCAGAATTCTTTGAAAGTTGAAACACAAGAACAAAAATCAGACTCGAAAAACAGCTAAAAAAAAAACAATACAAAACAAAGACAAAAGAAGAAAGCAAAACCAAAAAAAAAAAAAAACCAGACCTTGTCCTTGAAATAAGGAGTTCGTTGAAAGGGCATTGTAAATTCAATCAAGGCTTCAACTTTGCAGCTGACAAGTAAGAGAGAAGCTATTATGTCACCCTTTAATGACGTGGGCACCATCTCTCCCCGACATCTACTACTACACATTTTATCCTGTTTTTACGATGTATTTTTAAGTTTTTTATTTAGTTATATGAACCGATTATTATGTAAACAACATTATTGGATTTGGGAATTTTGGGAAAAAACCCGAAAAGGCAAGTTTCTCCCTTTATAAATTCTTCACTTTCCCTTTTCACTTCCATCAATGTAAGCTTACAGAATGTAGGTGGAAGAACAAATGACCTTCATTCATATAGCCATCAATGCTTTGAATTGAAGGAGCTCTGCTGTTGGAAATACTGTAATGGGCTAATGGCTTATGCTATTGAGGATCATGTATTAGTTCATGAACCTCTAAAAGCTTTAAACTTCATAAACACCATTGCCGGAATCCATCTTTGTTTAGAATACTTAATGGTGGAGAGAAGACCAATCTTTTAGTCCATCAACGTACCAGAAATATTGATAGGAGGATTTTATTTTATTTATCAATTATTCTAATCGTTCTCTCTTCCATGATTAGGTTGCACAGGGATTCAAGTGTTGGCATGCTGTCGATGGTTTGATATCTGTGAAACCGCTTAGCCTCATCATCACGATTTATCTTTCCATTATCATGTGGGAGACAAAAATGCTTACACTCTGCCTTCGGAAATTCAGTGCTGAGAACAAGTTTTGCTGGAAATATATGTCTATTCATTTTAGGCTTTAGGATATAAATGTGAATTTGGAAAGAATTTTTTTTTCTTTTTTAGATAAAAAAATATTTCGAAAAAAATCAATTAATCTCTCGTTTTTCATTCAATTTAGTTTGATTAATAATTTTAACTATGTTGACAGTTAAAAACTAACACTGATATAATTATAACGACTGATATAATTATTGGTGGATGTTGTGTTAGCTAAAGTTCATTTTAAATTAGTTTTAAAATATATTTTTTATTTTTATTAATGTGGATCGTCAGATTAGCATTTATTGACTGACATGGTGCTGTCACGTTAGTATTGTCGTTAGTTTTTAATGGTCAACTTCGATCAAAGTGTTACTCTAGTCAAAATTATCAAAGTCAATATTGTTTGAACTAGACTGCACCGGTTGGATCAAGATGTTGCGGAAGCGACGATAATATTAATAACAATATTATCAGAAATATTTAGATAATTATTATGCCAACAATTATACTAAGAAAATTCCCAGTTAAATTGGAGGGGTCACAATGGTCCCGCTTAAAACCCAACAACTAGACAGAACTCACTTAGATATTTATAGCAATAATAACTAAATAAATATAACCAACATAAAGCTATTAAATAAAAGCAAACAAATAAGAAATAAAATACCAGAGTTTTAACGAGGTTCGGCCAATTTAGCTTACGTCCTCGGACACTACCAAATTAATATTTCCTCTAGAAATATTACAAAGGAGAAGATTTTGGGATGATAAAACCAAAGGGGGAGGGGTTCTATATATAACAAACCAAACCCCCTCCATTTCTATCTTTTCCTAATGTGGGATATTGCCAATATTCAACAAATCTCCACCTTGGCGATATTCCACATCTTCGAACATCTTCTCATAACACAAACTTCAATAGTGTCTTCAATTTTGCAACCAATCGCCTTCTTCCCTTTTGGTAGTTGTGCCAGCTTCCACATCTTGTTTTTCTCTAGAGATTGCATTTCCTCTTCCATTGCACCTAACCATCTATAATTCTCTAAACTCTGAATGGCTTCGGTGTAAGTGGATGGAATATTATCAACAACTGGAAGTGCATAAGCTACCATGTCAGTGAAACGAGCAGGTTTCTGAATTTCTCGTCTCTGCCTTCTGACTGCAATTGGCTCTGATTGCTGTTGAGGTTCTTGGGTAGAAACCTCTTCCTCATCTGACTCTGCATCTGCCAATGAAGAATCACTAGTGGTACCTTTTGCTGGAATTACCACACTCTGCTCAAACTCCACCTGCTGCGGAGTACACTCCACCTGCTGCGAAGTACTACTCACTCCTTCTGGATTTACCTTATTCAACATGGCAGATTCATGAAAGGTAACATCCCTACTGATTATCGTCTTCTTTGCCTCTAGACACCACAAACGATATCCCTTAACACCAGCATTGAAGCCCATGAATAGAGCCTTCTTTGCTCTTGGATCTAACTTTGATTCTTTGACATGATAATATGCAATAGAACCAAAAATGCGCAAGGTGTCATAATCAGTAGCAGGTTTTCCATACCATTTCTCCAAAGGAGTCTTGCCATTTATAGCAGATGATGGCAAATGATTGATGAGATGTTGAGCGTACGTCACAGCCTCAGTCCAAAACTTTCTATCTAATCCAGCATTAGATAACATACATCGAACTTTCTCCACAAGCGTTCGATTCATACGCTCTGCCACCCCATTCTGTTGCGGTGTTCCACCTACGGTGAAGTGCCTTACTATGCCACAATCTTGGCATATCTTCAGGAAAGGATCGCTTTTATATTCTCCACCGTTGTCTGATCGGAGAACCTTAATCTTCCTTCCTGTCTGATTTTCAACTTTAGTTTTCCACTTAAGGAAAACTTCAAGCACCTCATCTTTGTTCTTCATAGGGAACACCCAAACTCGTCTGGAAAAATCATCAATAAAGGTGACAAAATAACGTCTTCCTCCAAGTGATGGAGTCTTGGACGGTCCCCATACATCAGAATGCACATAATCCAGAATACCTTTAGTATTGTGAATCCCAGTGCCAAATTTCACCCTTCGTTGTTTTCCCAGAACACAATGCTCGCAAAATTCAAGTTTGCAAGTCTTTGTACCTTTCAATAATCCTTGCTTGGCTAGAGTTTGCAAGGATTTTTCACCAGCATGGCCCAAACGCATATGCCACAGCTGTGTTGCCTCAGCGTCCTTCTTGGTACTCGTAATTGCTGCTGCTGTTGTCCCGACCACTGTACTACCTTGGTAGTAATACAGATTGTTCTTTCTTATGCCTTTCAACATCACCAATGCTCCTGAAGTTGCTTTAAGAACTCCATCTCGTATTGTCACAACTAGGCCTTTAGATTCTAACGACCCCAAAGAGATGAGATTCTTCTTCAACTTTGGGACATATCGTACATCCCGCAAAATTCTAGTAGATCCATCATGACTCCTCAGTTTAATTGAACCTATCCCGGCTATTTTACACGTGTTATCATTACCCATGTAAACAACCCCTTCATCTAGTTTTTGAAATTCAAAGAACCATTCCCGAATGGGACACATATGATAGGAACAACCAGAATCCATGATCCACTCATCTGCATATAATGTTGAAGATGTCATACTAAGAGAAAAGTCTGACTCTGCTTCACTATTGCATTCTGCAACATTTGCATCTTGCGGAGTCTTCCCTTTTTTCTTCAATTTTGGACAATCTTTCTTCCAATGTCCTTTTTCTTTGCAAAAAGAACATTCATCTTTGGCAACAGCTCGACCTTTGGACTTTCTTCTCTTCCCCTTAGACTGACTTTGCTGACGACCTCTTGTTACCAATGCTTCCACTGCTGCTTCACCTGAACCTTTCAACTTATCCTTTCGGCGTAGTTCATAGCTATACAATGCAGCAGTTACTTCATTGAAAGTTACTTCCGATTTTCCATGAAGTAGGGTAGTTTCAAGGTACTCAAACTCCTCAGGAAGCGATCCCAACAACATTAACGCCAAGTCTTCGTCTTCAAAAGTCACATCCAAATTCAACAAATCAGCCACCAGCTGATTAAAATTGGTAATGTGCTCGTTCATCGTGGTACCAGGAACATAATTGAAACGAAACAGTCTTTTCTTCATATGCAACTTATTTTGACTGTTCTTCTTCAAGAATTTCTCCTCCAATGCTTTCCACAATTTACTTGCAGAAGTCTCTTTACTGAATGTATACTTTTGCTCTCTGGAAAGACATGATCGAATTGTACCACATGCCAATCGGTTGATGGTCTTCCATTCTTTATCATCAACCCCTTCTGGTTTTTCTTCCTCAATGGCAATATCTAGACCCTGTTGAAAGAGGGCATCTAGAAGCTCACTTTGCCACATGCCGAAATGACCTGTTCCATCAAAAATTTCCACTACAAATCTCGTATTTGCAGTTCCAATCCTCGGCAAAATGTACGAAGTGGAAGTTGTTGATATGGATGGTTTTTCTTCTGTCATTTTTGCCATAGCTTCTATTTAATAGCCACCAAATGCGGAATACCCACAAGCTTTCGGAAATGTTTCTGATGTGTAAGATCAGACTAAGCTGCAAACACAGAGCATACTACAAAACTTTGGCTCTGATACCAATTGTTGCGGAAGCGACGATAATATTAATAACAATATTATCAGAAATATTTAGATAATTATTATGCCAACAATTATACTAAGAAAATTCCCAGTTAAATTGGAGGGGTCACAATGGTCCCGCTTAAAACCCAACAACTAGACAGAACTCACTTAGATATTTATAGCAATAATAACTAAATAAATATAACCAACATAAAGCTATTAAATAAAAGCAAACAAATAAGAAATAAAATACCAGAGTTTTAACGAGGTTCGGCCAATTTAGCTTACGTCCTCGGACACTACCAAATTAATATTTCCTCTAGAAATATTACAAAGGAGAAGATTTTGGGATAATACAACCAAAGGGGGAGGGGTTCTATATATAACAAACCAAACCCCCTCCATTTCTATCTTTTCCTAATGTGGGATATTGCCAATATTCAACAAATCTCCACCTTTGTAATATTTCTAGAGGAAATATTAATTTGGTAGTGTCCGAGGACGTAAGCTAAATTGGCCGAACCTCGTTAAAACTCTGGTATTTTATTTCTTATTTGTTTGCTTTTATTTAATAGCTTTATGTTGGTTATATTTATTTAGTTATTATTGCTATAAATATCTAAGTGAGTTCTGTCTAGTTGTTGGGTTTTAAGCGGGACCATTGTGACCCCTCCAATTTAACTGGGAATTTTCTTAGTATAATTGTTGGCATAATAATTATCTAAATATTTCTGATAATATTGTTATTAATATTATCGTCGCTTCCGCAACAATTGGTATCAGAGCCAAAGTTTTGTAGTATGCTCTGTGTTTGCAGCTTAGTCTGATCTTACACATCAGAAACATTTCCGAAAGCTTGTGGGTATTCCGCATTTGGTGGCTATTAAATAGAAGCTATGAAATAAGAAATAAAATACCAGAGTTTTAACGAGGTTCGGCCAATTTAGCTTACGTCCTCGGACACTACCAAATTAATATTTCCTCTAGAAATATTACAAAGGAGAAGATTTTGGGATGATAAAACCAAAGGGGGAGGGGTTCTATATATAACAAACCAAACCCCCTCCATTTCTATCTTTTCCTAATGTGGGATATTGCCAATATTCAACACAAGAATGGTTGGATATTGGTGTGAAGGGTGGCTTTGAACCAATTGGATCAAGAACTGGTACGGACCGATTGAATCTAGTTTTTAAATTTTTATATTTTTTTAATCTAATTGATCGAACTGATCAAATTGATGAACTAACGGTGACTTGAAAAGTTCAATCATCGTTCCAATTTAAACAACACCTGAATTGGATAAAAAAAATTGAGAGAAACTTAATTGATTTTTTTTTTTAAAATTAAAGAACTTTTACACCATTAAACCGATATAGTTTGGATGATGCGGTTAACTACCCTCCATTCATACACTAAATGCTTAGAAATGAATGAAGTTTAACTTGCAAAATAGATTTGTTTTTCTTTGAAAACAGACAAAAATAAAAATTATATTGCAAAGGATAGAGAAAATAGTTTTAGATGGAGATTGTACCGATGGTAATAGATGGAGAGCAGATGCGAAAATACCTTACAGAGCAAGGGATGGAGAAAGTCGAGAGGATGAGAGATTGGAGACAGGAGAAGATCACTTACTATAGGATCATGAGAGTTACATAAAGTTGATTTCCATAAGGAATGTGTCCTACTCTGATCAGTGAATTTATTATTTGGTATCTCTTTTATTAGATTAATTATAAGACATGATGTGATTGAGTTATAACGTATATTAATAACAAATAATAGTTATTTTATCGAAGTGGTTGAATGATGTTTTCTCAATCCAAGTGAGATGTGTGTTAGGCGAAGGGCTTGCATGGGCCACTATCATTTAGTACCTCCCTTGTTAGGTCGGTTATAAGACCTGATGGGCTGCAAGTATGTTGGCTTGGCAAAGTTTGGTGGAGGGCCATGCGAAGTATGTCTAAGACACCTAAAAATCAAAGTTTCTCAAACATGATACTCAAGGATGTAGATCTTTAATCTTTGTTAACAATGTCAAGGTTTCATTGGCAATTGCACATATTAATCTCAAACCCGAGCACTCAATGGCCCATACCCTTAATCTATTGACATGTCATTTTATCATATTTAGACTTCTTGAATTAGGCCAATGAAACCTCAGCAATGCTAGCAAAAGGTTAAGATATTGAAAATTTGAATGTTCATGTTCAAGTTCCACATATACATATTCGAGCCAGAAGCATTGTCACTCATATTATCCATAATAACTTTTCACATTGCTAGTACTCGAATCATAGTAGTTGCAATCCAAAAGCATTCTCCCACCGATTATGGATGAAAAAAAATGCTAGAATCTTTAGAAACCAACCTTCTCCTCGAGCTGTTTATTTTCTGAAAACCAAGCCTGAGCTGTTAGTAGATCAATCTGCCGTCGTGCTAACACCTGTTAGAGAAAACAGGAAATTATGAAGTAATTCCATGCACAAATCATTCACGTATACAGGTAAAACATATGTAAACTATCGTTACTATTGCAATGAGCAATGATGATGTCAAACCCTAGCAATACGAACAACCCGGTGGAAGATGATAAACACTAAAGGAAGCTATATCGATCAAATCAGCTGTGTCTTACGCTGTCAAGAGGTATATGCTTAGCCTTCTGTATCTTCAAGTCCATTGTAAAGCTACTCAAATCACCTACTTTAATGTTGTCGGGAAAACTGCCTTGGTGCCTTGCTACCACCAAATGTTTGGCTTATAATTTAGACAATTGTGGGGTGTTTTAGAGTTTTTAAGTTTAGTTTGTTAGATTATATCTATAAAAGAATATTTATCATCACAACAAAGAATAAAGAAAAAAAACATATGCTTTTATTATATTAATATAATTACAAAACCTAAGATGAATTCCTAAAATAATAAAATAAATAATTAAAAAATAAAACTAAAAAGACCTAAAATTATTGAAAAATTCAAAAAGTAAAATCTTCACAAACGGCTTCCACAGCTAACTTTTTGACTTCACAAGAAGGTGTTCCAAATTTGTCTTCGGTAATTTTGAAGGAGCACGATTCTTTACCCACACATTCCTGTTAAATTTTTTAAAATATATATTATTAGAAAAAAATATTTCAAGATATTAAAAAAATTAAAAAGAAAAGAAAATACCTTTTCAAGAATTGATAAAGCATCCACTTTCGAGTCATATTCACTTTTGTCAAATGATCCGCACACACCTTGTGGACTACCAAAACTAGCAAATTTAATCTTTGAAATTGGTCGATCTTGGCATGATAATTTCACTTCTTTTCCTTCGTGAGTATTTATGCAAATGGATCCGATTTCAACGGTTTGGAATTGTACACCGGAAGGATTACCACCAAATTCCTCAAACAATACTAAAGTGTTCTCACCGTCTTTAAGAAATGATCGAGGAACATGATACCTATAAAAACAACAAAATTGGAATAATGACAAAATAATACTAATAATATGAAAATGAATATTTATATAAGTAAAAAACTCAAGGGTTACCATCTTTGGGTAGGTTCACCACACTTAGAGACACATTTACTATTACTGTATCGGCCACGATAATCACAAGTCTTTGTCTTACAAAGCTGCTTATCAGCTATATAAGATGGCCAATATCTACCAAGGTTATGACCATTCACCCAAGCCATGCCCTTTCCTAAACCTAGTAAATCCACAACTACTGGTTTATTCTCCAATGGAGCTTTGAATGTTGTCTACAATTTCAAGAACACCAAACATAAATATTAGTAAAATCAAACATTATATGTAACATTTATAAGTAAATGTATTACTTTTAATTACCTTGTACCAAGTGAAGTTCCTGTAAATCGGAATAGGGTCGGAAACCCATTTGGATGATGATTTTGAAGCACAATCTATGCCAAAAAACTTGTTCGAAATCCCATTCAAACCAACTTTATATGTCCATTTATTTGAAGACAAATCCTTGACAACATTTTTGTTCAAAACTAGCTCAATTGGTGATGTAATTCCAGCTCCAACCAGATCAAACATTGGACCATAGTTCTGTATTATTTTGATTCAAATTACACATTAAAATTCTAGGGTTTTTTTTTATTTGTCGTATGTATATATATATATATACCTTGAATCCAATAGTGACACTAAGTAATGATATCAAGTTTTTCCCGAGGGAGAGGTTGATGTTCCTCTCAAAAACATATGTTACATTGTTGTTACCATATTTTGACCATTGAGAACCTACGAAAACAAATACATATAAATTTAAATAAATATGTTTTGAATTCAATAATATGTATATGTATAATATAGTTCATAATTACCTATATATTCTCCATTGAAAAAAGCATGAAGAACATGACCAGAATCATTGACACGAAGTGTCACTGTTCCATTCAACATGGGATCATTTTTTGCAACATCAATACTGTCCAAAAAATTAATTAATTAATTAATTAATCAAAACATATATAATTTATATTTAAATGAATTGAATATAATTGAGTTAAATAATTTACCTTGTCATATACCACAAATAATCACTAGCATCATTTGCCATATCCTTTTGATCAACAATCTTGTTAAGAGAAACATCTCCCCTTCCTTGAACAGAAGCTGATTCGATCAACTCGGGTCGCCACGTCCATTTCAAAGAACTCGGTTCATCTTCAGCTTTGTTCAATTTCTTAACCATCAATGAAGTTTGAGTAGAAACCTGATTTATTTATTTTTAAATATAAATCCATTTCTAATCATATCATATTGATCATAATTATAATAACACAAAACACGAAATTAGAGTTTACCTTAGCGGTATTATATGCTTCCTCCCTACAATCTAGAAGGATACTAATAGACCATGCTGGAACAAAGAATTTAATGCCTCCGAAGTTGACATTTGCATCTATTTTGGTATTTGTATTGCTCAAAAAGCAACTTGATTTCTCCTTTGTTTGATAAATAGTAGCCTAAATCATATATATAATTAAGAACAATAATTAGAATAAAATAATAAATATTTATAATTTTTCAAATAAATTTATATATAAATTAATTTTATTACCATGACTAAATTGCTGAATTTTTCATTTATAATGTCCCCATTTGTAAGAGTATGCTCAATGGAATGTAGGACATCATGAAGCTGCTTCAAATGTCCCCATTTTGGTTGGTTCAAATTTCCTAATAAAAATTAATAATTAATTAGAATAATTATAATTTATATATATACATACATATATATATATATTCAAAGGCATGAAATTACCATATTCATCAAGAGGTGCATTATAGTCATATGTAGTGGTAATATACGGGCCACCAGAAGTTCTACCAAAATTGGTACCACCATGATACTAAAAAAAATGGGAAAACAAAGGGGTTAATTAATAAAATTAAATTATTAATTATTTAATTTTTAAATAAATCACTTACCATGTAATAATTTTGTAGTGTACCACCCTTTTGAAAAAATCGAGCAACAGAGTAAGCAAGATCTTCTGGTGTTCTAAGAGGGTCTGCACCACCCCAACTCTTAAACCTAAAATCAATTAAAATAAAATATAATATAAAGTTTATAATTATTTAAATTAAATTATGAACAATTTTAAGAAGAAAAAGAATCACCATCCAGTCCAATTTTCAGTCCACATTTTAGGGGTATTAGGATCTTTTGGTTTGTATTCATCACAATACCAACCATTGCATGTCTCCAACTACAATTATAATTAAACAAAACAAAATCAAAATTAAATTATCACAAAAAATGTATTTCTAAATGAAATAATATAGTAAAGAATAAATTAAATACAATACCATAGGCTTTGGAGCAGCAGCTTGTTGACACATGATCCATGGAACACCAATATCAAGAGAATCAGCCATTTGGGCACACAAATTAATATATGATTTCCCGTCATCTCCATATGGGTCCATAACATTTCCATATTCATTCTCAACCTATATATATACATTTAATTTTGATATTATTTAAATATATAATAAAAATAAAAAAAATAAAACATAAAATTTTATCATATATACCTGAGCTAGAATGATATTTCCTCCCTGGGATGCAAATAGTTTCTCTTTTTTCACCATATCAACTATCAAAGTTGTAAAGTTTTTCATTTCATTCTAAAAAAAATTAAACACATTATTTATATATAAAAATAAACAAAAATACAATAAAATTTTTATTTTAAAAAAAAGCTACTAAAAATTAAAAGAATTACCATAAATACATCATTTTTAGTACGGAGAGAAACTTCAGGCATATTATGCAACCATACAGGGAAGCCTCTAATAAAATAATAATAATAAAACTATTAATACTAAAAAACTAGTTAGATAATTTATTAAATAACATAATTAATTAAAATTTTAAAATAACATAATTCCACTCAGCACAAGTATAAGGTCCAATTCGAAGAATTGCATATAAACCTTGGTCTTGAATTGTTTTAAGAAATCGAATAATATCATGATTTCCATTAAAATCATACTGACGACGAGCTGGTTCATGTGCATTCCAAAATACATATGTTTCAACCGCATCCAATCCACCTTCTTTGGCTTTTCTTATAAGATCCGGTCACATCTAATAAAAAATTTAAAAAAAAACTAATCAATAATCATTCCAAATCAAATTATAAAAAAGTATCTCGAATAATTCAAATGTAAATTGTTACCTGAGCAGTACTTCTCGGATAATGAATCGAACCCGAAAGGATAATTTTATGATTTCCATCAATTATGATGGATCTTGAATCATGAGTAACATTAAGCGCATTCGAATGAAATAAGATGAAAGAAAAAATAAGAACAGAAAATAAAATATTGAATATATTCATTTTTTTTTCTATCCAGTAAAGCTAAAGAAAAAGTGTTGAGTGAAAAATCAGAAGAGTATGATACTGTATTTATAAGGGTAGTAATTGAATTCATATCAAATACTAGATTTTCAAAAGATATTTACTTTGATTTATTTACTATTTTAAATAAATAAATTTTTTAATTATAATTAATTAAATTCTCGTATTATTAAAACATTTAGAGTTTTAGTTATATTAAATTAAGGTTTCTTTGGATAAGTAGGGATGTTCTAAGATTAATTTGAGCCATTTTCTGTAAAATTAGAGTTTTGGCAATTTTGGTTCTTCAAACCCAGGACGGATGTTTTCGGCAGTTGCAATCAGGTCGACGAAGGCAACTGAAAGTCTTTGAAAGCAGTATCATTTCGGGCAGTTCAGAATCCAGGATTTTGTGTGGATCGCCTTTCTTCTATTATGCTAAAACATTAACAGGGAATGAGAAGGCAACCTTAGCAATGTTTGTAGCGAAAATATGGAAATAAAAGAAGAAATCCTGGCATACTCTGTTTAGAAAATATATTGATATATACGAGGCAAAAGCATACCTTCCAAGCTCTAGAAGAGCATTTTATCAACCTGCCAATAACAAAATCATTAGCATTAGCATCAGTTGTTTACTAAGAACAGGAGCGAAGGTAGGAAATTTGGGGCGGAAATTAAATTTTAATTTTTACAATAGTAAAATTACAATTTCACCATTTGAGTAATCTACTACATCTTTATAATTTTTAAAGGATTAGATTAATTTTTTTATCATTTTTAGAAAAAAAAAACGTGAAATTTTAAAAGGCTTAAGATTACGCCCCTTACTAAGAAATGCAGAGATAAAAAGGAGTGAAACACATTCCCAATGGCGCAGTCTGGCCACTGAGCAATTAGTGAAGGGTATATCCATAATAACTGCGCAACCACGATTCATATATAATGTTAACCGTAGTAACTATTCACATTGCTAGTACTCGAATCAAAGTAGTAGTTGCCCAAGTGTCAACTTTGGAAATGGTTATGTTGAAGTTAAGTTTTCATGAATTATATCTACGGTGTTAATGACTTAAAATGATGTATGTGTATTGTGCAATATTAGTTAATTTAAGGAAAGAATATGTTAAAAGTGTAGTAAGAGACATGGAGTTAATCATGATTGAATGATTGATCTAATTATGTGATGTTATAAGTGGTTAGGGACTTAATTGTAAAAGATGAAAATTTTAAATTTTAATAGCAACTAAAGGTTGGAAAGGGTCCTGTACTATAGTTATTAAATCAAATTTGATTGGATAAATTATGTAATAAGAATGTTTTGGATATTAGGGTTGTAAAGGATTAAATTGAAATAAATGCATTCATGTTTAAATGATTGTAAATTATTTGAATTGTACGAATAATGAATTTTTGTTTTCGAATTTAATTTTTATAGGGAAAGAAGATGTAGGACTGTCTCATAACAAAGGAAAAGTTAAAGTCGTTAACGAATAGTCGCTTTCGATTTATGCTTCTATAACTCAATTTCAATTTGCTTTTGTAAACTAATTAATTGTTATAATTGTAACGGGCTGTTTTCAGTGAAATCAGAAGAGTGGTTTCAGGACCACAAATCCGAAGTCGTAAAATTTATTTTAATATTATTTTGAGGTCTACAGCATGATAATATGATAGTATAAAAAATTCGTTAAGAAATTTTACTGTTTGTAAGCTTAATTTATGAAAACGAACTAAATCGCATAAAGTGCAAAAGTTGTATTCTATTAGCTAAATGTGTTAAATAGCTATAGAACCTTAAAGTAGAAGTCCTTATGTGGTAATTAGACCATTAAATGAGTTAGTGGATGTGCATGGCTTGGTAATTGAGTAATTTTGAAAGTTAGGTAATGGTAATATGGTAATTAGGCAATTAAATGATAAAAATAAACAAAACAAAAGCTAGCTATCATCTTTTCCTATTTCTTTCTTCTTCAACCGAAAAACACAAAGAAAAGGGGAGTTTTGAAGCTTGAAATTCGGCTAGGCTAAATCCATTGCATGTAAGTAAAGTTTTGGTCCGTTTTTAATAATTTTTATGTTTTCGGGATCGTTGTAGCTTAAGCTAGCTAAATAGGGACTAATTTGCAATATGATTGAAATTCTAGGGTTTTTCCATGTGAGCATTCTAGTTGTTCTTGAAGTTTAATGGAAGAATATGAATCCTTGTTGTTAAATAAATAACTTTTGTTAAGTGATTTTTAGTGAAGTTGTCAAATATGGATTAAATTGAGAAATATGAAAATTATGTGTTAAATATGTGAAATTGTGAAATGTATGAGCTGCTATATGCACATATGAAATTTGGCTAGGCTTATATAGGGATGAAATTTCATGAATTTCATTTTACGAGCCTAGGGACTAAATTGTAAAAAGGTCAAAATTATAGGGACAAAATAATAATTTTGCCAAAACATGAATTTTAGATTGAATTGAATAGAATTGTGATTAAAGTAGTTAAATTTGATTATATAGATCAAGAAAAGCAACAAACGGAATTAGATCGAGGAAAGGACAAAGTTATCGAATAAACGATCATTTTTTGTTATACAAGTTCGAGGTAAGTTCGTGTAATTAAATTGAGTATTTATATGCTTTAAATGGAAATATATGTGTGTGAAAGATTTTGTAATACCCCGAAAATTACTACAGTAAGAAAGTAAGATAATATCCTTGATACAATAAAATAAGGAAATAAAGTGATAAAAAGGGTAATATTGAGTCAACATTGAGAAATATATTATGACATATTAATTCAAGAAAGGATAAAATTGCAAAAGTGAGAAAAGTTTTGTTGCTCAAGAGTAAATACTCAAAATTTGAGGGGTTAAATTGTAAATACAAAAAAATTGAAGGACCAATAATGTAAATATTTAAGGGTGGAATAATCTAGAAACTAAGGAAAATGGATGAATTAGGACCAAATTGAAAAGGTGAAGAATTCTGAGGGACTAAATTGCAATTTTACCAAATTAAGTGATGACTCAATGATGGAATTTGAAAAGATTGTAAAGGGCTAAATGGTCAAATAGAGAGAGAATTCTAGAAGGTAATGATGATGTTTGTGATATTTTTAATTAATTAATTAGATAATTATTATTTAATTAATATTTTATTGAAATTTTTAGTATTATTTTATTATTAAATGATTAATATAAAAGGGAGGAAAGATGATGAAAAATCATCATCTTTCCATGCAACCAACGTTAGAAGAGAAGAGAAGAAAGAAAGTTTTGCTTTCTTTACAATGTGGTCCTTTCACCAAAAATTCACTATTTTTACCTAGAAATTAAAAGAATTTCCATAGCTTCCAAGAGAGAAAATTAATAAGGAGACAATGGGGAGCTAGAATGTCAAGTTAGATTCAAGAAATAGAAGCTGGAGGAGAGAGAAAATCAAGTTAAAGATTGAAATCAATAGCACAAGGTAAGAACATCAAGATTTCAATATATTTTTAAGTTTGTTATTGTTGAAAAAGGATGGAAATGATGTTATAGTAGAGTGTTCTTGATATATTAGTGAAGGGAAATAAGTGAAAATGATGGGAAATATTATAGAGAAAGGGAATAAGGGAGTTATAAATTTAGTAATCAACATCTTGCACTAAAACAGTTTTAGACAACAGCAGTAGGTTATATTTGAAAAATCACCATAAATTGTGGAAATCGAATTAGAGGATGAAAAAATATGGAATTAAATCTTATTAAGTCTAGTTTCTCATAGAAGAAACGGTGTAAGTAATGGAATTGTAAATCATGAGATATAATAAATTTTGTGAGACAATGTCAGAATGAATTCGGGTTCTCCTGTTCTGACTTTGAAAAATCATAAAAAATTGAATAAAAATAATTAGAGGCTTAAATTTATATGTTTAAAATCCTGAATGAGTCTATTTTCAATAGAAATAAACTGAAACATCATCTAAATTCTGTACAAAGAGATAATTAATTTTTAGTGAAGAGGGGTCGGAACTGTCAAACAGTGAAATAGGGGAAACTTTAAAGAATAAACTGCACTTATTGGCTAAACCAAATATTCTGAAAATTTTATGGTAAGAAGATATGTAAGTCTAGTTTCATATGAATTTAGTGGATCTTAATTCGGAGTTCCGTAACTCAAGATATAAATAATTTAGTAACTATGACTCAAGTGGACAGCTTTGAATTAATATATAAATAAATGATGGAATTATAGATAATGTTACATATAAGCATATTATACATTAAGGATGTGGAATGGAGAGGAGGAGGAGGAAAATAAATGATTATTCAACTAGCATGAGTTTTCATTAAAAATGGCCAATTTGCATGTTTTAGGTTCAAGGACTAAATTGAATAAAAGTAATATTTTAAGGGTAAATTGGTAAAAATATCAAAAAGTGACCAAATTGCATGAAATGAATTGCTTTATTATTTAAATTAATAAATTGAATGAAATATTAATTTAGATCATGATTGGGTGGAAATTCGAGGAAAATAGAAAATTACCAAAATGTCCCTGAATTTTTGGTATTTCTGCAATTTAGTCTGGTAAGTTCGTGTAACTTGAATTATATTCTTAAATGCTTGAAATGTATGTTATTGATGTGAATATGATTTGAATGTTCATTGTATGAAAATTGATGAAACATTGATATATTTGATAAAAAGGGGAATAATGCATTGAATGGATGTATGAATGTTTATCACACTATCCATTAATTCTATCGGTAATTTTGGATGTTTTGATTCTGGTTATAATGACATGTATGAGTTAAATTGGCCAACGTTAGCTCATTAATGTTTTGAATTTGATTGATTTTAAATATGAATGCTTGATGAAATGAAATGTCTGTAAATTAATTTGTAAACTCTGGTAATGCTCTATAACCCTATTCTGGAGATGGATACGGGTTGGGGGTGTTACAGATTTAATTATTATGTATAATTACCGAGAGCATAATCGACGACGTACGAAGAATACCGAGCCCCGTTTGAACCTTAAGAATTCGTAGGATACAAATGACATGTCACTAGGGTTATCGTTTTAGTTGAGGTCCTGCATTTGTTGCGGACTCACCGTAGCTCGTATGAGCTTACCAATTTGTAGCTCATGAGAGCTTATCGATACTCAGCTTGTATGAGCTTACCGATATTCAGCTCGGAGGAGTTTACCGATTATCGTTCGTAGGAGCATACATGTGAAAGAATTGATGGATTGCAGTTCAGTACACCTCGTGTGTAACACCCCTAACCCGTATCCGTCACCAGATTAGGGTTACAAGGCATTACCAAATAAGACACAGTTCAGCACAATCATTTGTCTCCTTTCGTACACCAAAGAATAATGATACATTTATAACATTATCAAACTTGAATATCCTCAATTTACTTATTTTAAATTCAAATATATGAAATGATAATTACAATTCAAATCAATCATACCTTACTAAGCATGTATCACAAATAAACACATTTCAAAATTCAAACTAATTCAATTTAAACATACATCAAAGCTCAATCGAACATATTCTATAATTAACAAATTCGAACCAAACTTGTATACATCAGAGTCATGTTAAATTATATAATACTTTCAATATTTGATTTCCCTAAATCCATCGTATTAATGACATTTTCATAATTAAATCATATTCAAGCATATATCTTCACTTTTCATATATAGAAAATATGTCCGTACATAATTTCACTATCTAAATATCAAACATTGCATTTCATAACTTCTGTATATGTACATAATGAAACCAATATGTATACAACTTAATGTCCAATCACATTTACAACATTAGTAACATTATATTATGACCTACATACCTTTGATGTCATTATATTATACACATATGACCATTTCAATGAAATCATTCAATCATAAACTATATACGCTCAATACAAATCAACTTATCCTTTAATCGACTAATCCAATAAATTTATAAAAGCTAAATTCAAACTTGTATTACTCACTTAACTATCATTACCCGAATTTGTATGTATCTTATTCATAAATTTTAAACCTACCTTGAAATCATTTATATTTATCATTTAAAAGACTAAAAACATGCATATTTATCTATTACAAGTTTGCGCATAAGAATACACCATTTTAGCCATATCAAAAAAATCCATACAATTCATATCATTTTACAGATATAAAATCGAATATTAAGTCCACTTGCATGAGCAAATCGTACCTTTATTAAATACTCCACATTCCTAATTTATTTCATAACAAATTGACATCCATAAATAACCTCATAAATTGTACAATATTTAGCCA
Organism: Gossypium hirsutum; assembly: GCF_007990345.1. Taxonomy (NCBI): domain Eukaryota; kingdom Viridiplantae; phylum Streptophyta; class Magnoliopsida; order Malvales; family Malvaceae; genus Gossypium; species Gossypium hirsutum. The sequence goes on along the minus strand of NC_053449.1, from coordinate 59,375,151 downwards.
TTAAATCATAAGTCAAAATATGCCATTTCCGAGTTCACTTAATTACTAAATTACATAACAATACCTTAACAAAGCATATCAAACAAGATTCACATATATTTACTTATAAATAAACCATAGCCGAAACACTAAGACTAAAACCAAACATATCACACATATCATATATATATATAACACATAACCAAGATTAATTAAGCTTGAATATCATTTACCTCATTACCGAAGCACATGACTAAAACACCATAATATATATATACACCATGGCCAATTTAGAGATTAACATATTATACCAACTCACTTCACTTATATGCTTTAACTAAGCTCACCTATGTCGAATTATTTACCACCTTCTTGACAAAACATATCAAACATAATTCACATAAATAAATATGCATTAGCTGAAATACCAAAATCAACATATCTATCACTTGATCAAAAGTATAAAAACCATGCTTAACAAAATAAATAAGCCATTTTTTTTTGCATGGCTCATATTTACATACCCAAAAATCAAACATATTAACTAGACTATACATGCCGTAAGTTTAAATTCAAACTTAGTAAAATACCGAAAACAGTCGATAGTGTGATAGACTTCTCTGATGATTCCCGTGCTCTTAACCAACTTCCAAATCTATAAAATTGAAAGCGATTACACACAGTAAGTTATTAAAGCTTAGTAAGCCATAAGCAAATAAACATTTAATCATTTACATAAATTAAGCTAGACAATTAGTAATAAATCATTATAATTTCAGATATAATTCAATTTATCAATTTATATATATATATCAAAACTTATATAATTTGTAATAACTTCCCTCTTTACCGAATAATCAATTGAACATTAATATAACCAATCATCACTTTCCTCAATGCACATATACATCAAAGGCCGAATACATATATATTCAAATATGCAATCACATAATTCATATTTCGCATAACTTCATATCATCAATTCAAGTATACAACTTACCTTATTTTCAAATAGGTAATCAACTACCACATACCTGGTCACTTAGCCTGATTTATACATTCGTACACAACTTATCTTTGCCCGTTGAACCATTCGGAATTAAAAAGGATACTCGGATAGTCGAAAGACTCGTACAATGCCAACGTCCCAGACGTGGTCTTACATGTAATCACATATCGATGCCACTGTCCCAGACAGGGTCTTACACGAATCAAATACGATGCCAATGTCCCAGACATGGTCTTACACGTAAACACAAGTCGATGCCAACGTCCCAGACGTGGTCTTACACGATAACACATATCGGAAATCCTATGTCATGACATATGTATCCTATCTATTCCTAAGGTTCGTAAGGGCTTTCGGACAACGTATCTCGATCAAATCAAACACGAAATAAAACTTCCTGGCTTATCACACATTCGACCAATACACATATATATCCACAAAATTCAATTCAACAAATAACATTTATATATTTGCAAATTCAACAACATTTATATGCTAATAGACTTACCTCGGATGTCGTCGACTGTTAAATCAACTACTCGACCACTTTTGTATTTCCCCGATCCAAATCTAATTTCTTTAATTCTTGATCTAAGCATATTCAAATTAAGTTTATTTAAACATCATTCTATTCAATTTAGCCTAAAAACACATAAATAGGAAAATTACAATTTTGCCCCTAACATTTCACACTTTTTACAATTTAGTCCCTTTTGCTCAAAACACAAAATACACAAAATTTGACTACACTCCTTAAGGGCCGAATATTCCAAGTGTCCATACAAGCCCACATATTTCATTTATTTCATATTTTAGTCCCTAAAAAAATTTATTTTTACAATTAAACCCTAATTACTCAAATTCATCAAAAATTCAAATACAAAACATGTTAATCTTTCACATATCTTTCATATTCCATCATCAACTATCACAAAGCTCAAGCATTCATCAATGGCATTTCTCAAAATCATCAACAATTCACAAAATTAAGATATGGGTTTTGAAGTATTCAAAGCAACGATCTCAAAAACGTAAAAATTATCAAAAACCGAACAAAAACTAACCTTGAATTAAGCTTCAAAATGGTCGAATGTTTCAAGCTTTCAAACCTTGTTTTTCTTTTCTACATTCGGTGAAGAAAGATGAACATAAAATGGTGGCTTTTAATGTTTTGTTTTATTATAACATATATTATTATATTATTATTATTTTAACTTTTATTTATATATATATATAAATCACATATCATCATTATGCCATCCACTACCTATTATTATTGGCTAAATTACAACATAAGGCCTCAAAATTATAAAGACAACAACAATTAGACACTTTCTTAATTAACCATCAAATTTTCATTTTACGCGATTAAGCCATTTTTTTCAAATTAAGCACACAAACAATAAAATTAATTCACGAAACTTTCATATATGTAAATTCACACATAATTAACACAGAAAATAATATTAAAATATTTTTCAGACTCGAATTTGTGGTCCCAAAAACCACTGTTCCGATTAAGGTCAAAATCGGGCTGTTACATCGTGTGTACCACCCGCGTATCTAATGATATTCTAAATGGTTTAACGGGCATAGTGTTATTATGAGATTATACAAGTTTGATATGAACAAGTACAAGTATTTACATGGAAATTGTTGATATTTGATATATGTTTACATGGCTTAGATGTTACAAGTACATGGAATTCAATTAATTGATGAATTCATATATGATTCTCGGTTTTATGTGAATATATGACTAACATGATTATGGATTGTATGATAGACTTTGGCCAAACTAAATTGTGCCTTGCTTTGAGTTGCTTACTTAAATGGTAGTCAAATGGTAAGTCTAATTTCGTATCACACGAACTTACTAAGCTTAATTGATTACTCTATTTATTTTTCTGTGTCTTATAGTGTTTCGGTAGCTCACTCGGACTGGAAGTTTTCGAAGATCGCATCACACTATCAAACGTTATTTTGGTACTTATGACTTTATATTTTGAGTTAAATGGCATGTATAGGTCATTTTGGCTAATGGTAGCCTTTATGTTATATTGTGTATTTAGCCATTTGATTTGGCTTGAATTTGGTATATTTTGTTATGTAAATATGTAAATGACCTTATTGTATATGATGTATGGTTGTCATGTAATGCTTTGTTTGTGAATTGATATTAGGGTACCAAATGGTTGAAGTTAAAATGTGGTATGCATGTTGAATTTAGGCACTAGATCTCATAGGTGAGGTTGACCATGTAGGTATACTTTAGAAGTATATTTGGTATGTTTTAAAGTGATCATTTGAATGTGTTTATAGGTATCATGTTTTATGTGTGAAAGTACATGTTATAAACTTGATATTGGTTGGTTTTAAGTGCCTAATTATGCCTCAGTTCTATACAAATTGATGTGTATAGGTTGGTATCAATGTGGGTGAGGAATATCGCTTGGAACATGACTTATTTTTGTTCACACGGGTAGAGATACGGTCGTGTGTCACAGCCGTATGCCCCTTAATACTTCTATAGAAATCAAGTTAGTAGCTTCACACGGCCTAGCACACGGGCGTGTGGCTGGGCCGTGTCGCACAAGTTAGTATACTCTCCAGTTTTCACACAGCCTGACACATGGGCGTGTGAGGTCATTTCGAAGGGTACACAGCCTGGCACAAGGGCGTGTGGTTGGCCGTGTGACCCAAGTCAGTGAGTTACATGGGGTCAGACACGGGCTAGGACACGATCGTGTGATCCCATTTAGAATGCCCACACAGCCTGAGACATGGGCGTGTCTCTCACACAGCCTAGCCACACAGGCGTGTGTCCTCTGCACTTTAAAAAATTTTCCATGTTTTTTTAAAATTTCCTTAAGTACTCGGTTTAGTCTTAAACGACTTTTAATGTCTATTTAGGGCTTTGAGGGCTCGTATTAAGGACTATATGATTGAATTTGGATGGCTTTTGTTTACAATGAGAAATGAACATGAATTGTATGATTGTATGAGTTATAAGTCAGGTAATACTCCATAACCCTGTTCCAGCGCCGGATACAGGTTAGGGGTGTTACAATAACCAATATGCCTATGCATTGAGGTAATGATATCTTTCTCTATAAACTTTGAATAATGGATTCAATTGATGATATTTGGAATTTGTGATAAATATTCGAATTTATGTTTTTTATTTATATAAATTTTGAGACGTTGATATTATGATGGTATGTGTTACAAAGCTGATTATGATGTAATGCCCCGTTAAACAATGCTAGACGTAGTTCGGGTGTACCTGGCAAGCCATAGGGTCATCGATATAGTGATTTACTAGCCATCATTTCCGAGCAATCTGAGATGACAAAATGAACAGTACGAACAAATAGTAAAAGTCATCGTTGTCAGACAACCAAGACGGTAGAATATACAAATTCTAAAAGTCATTGTTATCGAGTAACCCAGAATGTTAGAATAAAATAGATTTGTGTATCCGTCCTAATGTTTATCTTCGAGTAATAAGGGCCGGAATCAATAAGTATTGAAAATGATATTAAAAAATGAAATAAATAAGAAGGTTGAAAAATGATATGATGAGTTAAAATAGTATTTATCAAAATAATTTGTACTTGTTAAATATTATACTTAGTTTATTCTTAATGCAATATGTTTGAATTTGAATTACATTAGCACCATTGAATATTCAATACTCAGCGTATGTTTTGTTCATTTCTATGTGTAGATATCAGACGAGGATTTCCGCTAGTTTAAAATGTCAAAGCATCCATTCTAGAAAACTCAGCTCCGAAATTTTTTCGCTACCTCTTTTGTATGTATATATGTGTTTGAGTTGGAATGACATGTGTCGAAACCAACTTTTATTTTGGAAAAAAATAAAAATTAGTTGTCGACTTTAAAAAAATAAAAATTGGGAGTCGCCACCAATCTTTTATTGATGTGTGATTGGATCACCTAAAAATAGCTTTGGTCTACGAGTTTTAGAAAAATGGATCCGGGAGTCGGTTACGTACGAGGAAGGATTAACACCCTCGTAACGCCCAAAATTGGTACCTAGTTAATTAATTAGTGTCTAAATGTCAAAAATTTAAAAATATGATCCTGAATAAAAACTTAAAAAACGTTACTTATTAAGACTCTTATCATTTCGGAGAAAGAAAATGTCACACCCAAGGCGTTAGGGCACAATTTCTCAAAATCCTAAACTTGGAATATTTCCTTTGTTATTATTATTTTTTAAAAATCTTTGTCTCGAGAAATCAATACGTCACATCCAATACGTTAGGATACAACATATTAAATTCCCGACAACAAGCTTTTCATTTTATTTTTTGATTAATGAGCAATTCTCGATTGTTAGATTTAACGAAGAAAATTGGAACCCAATACGTTAGGGCTCAATTTCCTTGAAAATCCTAAATACAAGTATTATCTCAATTTTAAAAATTTTAAAATCGAGTAAAAAAATGATGTAATGCTACATTAAGTGTAAAATACAATAATAAATACAACAATGGCATAGAAATAAACGAAATTAATGTACATAAAAAAACGACATGTAAAGTATCAAATGAACAAAATATAAATGAAAACATAAATCAATAAGCAAATGAAGGAAATAAACAAAAAATATAAAGAGAAAAAAAGTACAAAATATATAAATGAAATTATAAAGAATAAAAGACATACACATGGTTTACATATAAAATTTTGGACTATAGAATTTATAACAAAATATATAATGCATTTATGAAAATAAAGAAAAATATATAAATATATAAATATATATATTATAACATATGTGTTGAAAATATAAGTTTGTATTTAAGCAAATAAAAAACATAGACATGTGCGTGTATATATATATAAATATTCATTAGAAAAATATATAAATACATACATGTACATATATACAAAAATAAAAAAAATTTGAAACTAAATATAAAAGTATATATATGTATATAAAAGTTAGGAAGTAAAATAAAAATAAAAACATATGTATAAAATATATATATATATAAGCATACGTATACTATATATAAAACAATATATATATTACATAAAAACGATGCATGCACATGAATATAAAAATAAAAATAAAAATAAAAATAATAAATAAATAATAATAATAATAATGATACAAGATTAATGATGCCACATAATAGTATTAATAATATTAAAATAATTAATTTAATAAAAAAAACTAAAATAACAAATAGAGGATTAAATAGCATCAATAATCAAAGACCAATTAATTTAAAACAAAGAGTATAAAATAAAAAAATATAAGGCCAAATAAAATGTAAACAAATTTGAAAATAATGAATTTGAAAATGAATAATAAGGGAAAAAGATATTTGAAATCAACAATATACAAATCAATAAACAAATTATACACAAATCAACAAAATAAGAACGCAAGAGAGAGAGAGAAATTTGAGTAAATACTCTTAAGAATTATTATTACTCCCCACTTCCGTCCTTTACAATGAAGGGAGAGGCATCTATTTATAGTTGAGCCTCCCCAAATCCAACAGTACAGATTAATTACATCAACGGCTAAGATTAAAATCTAAAATTACAAAATCATATCTTCTAATATTGCATATCATATCTAAGATTGCATATCCTTGAAGATTATTTTTCCATATGCATCAAGCTTGTAGATAGACCTTCAACCTTTTCAAGTAATGGGCCATCCCGATCGGGCCAAATGATATAATTTTGGACTTTGTTTTATTATTTTGGGTTTATTATTTTTTTATGAGCCCGGGCTAAATTGGCCTATTACAACATGTACCTAGATTGTTTTGGGTATGTTGTTTAAGGGTTCATTTTGGTATATTTGGTATTTAACCTAAAAGGTTTTATAAGATGAATTTTAATATTTAATTAGTAGATAATTAAGCTAGTTTTTATACGTTTGTTTATGTGAATTAGTTGGTTAAATGATGTTACATTGATGGTTATAATTTGATGATGTTTGGTTTTGTTTATATGAGTTTAATTGATGATCTTAATTTGATGTAAAGTTTATGTGTGTTTGAGGTACCATTTGTTATGGTTTGAACACTTGAAAATGTGTATTTAGAGTTATTTTACCATTGAGTTTCGAGACAACATGAACATGTCTCGAGACTATAAGAACAAAATTTACCTTATATTTTGATCTATATGCTTAATGTCTTGAGACTTGGCAAGCTAGTCTCGAAACAATCCTATTAAAGTCTCGAGAGAAGTGATTTTTGTCACGAGATAAGTAAATTTCGAAACTAAATTAGTTGTGCCCTACTCTAGGTCTTGAAACAAGAATCCCTTGTCTCGAGACAGTTAAACATCGAAGCAAATTTAAGGAAACATGGGAGGTTGGTCTCTAGACCTAATCTCGAGACACCACCTTTAGTGTCTGAGACATATTGACATCGAACCAAAAATAGTTAAAATAAAATGAGTTCTATCTCGAGACAAGAAGTCTTCTGTCTCGAGACACAACATTGAAATTTGATAGTTGAGTTTGAATCCAATTTCTAATTCTAAATTTAACCTACCATAACCCCGTAATATGATGAATTGAATCCTAAACACTATTAATACATATTAGTGAGTGTAATTAATGATTAAATTACTTCGATAACGTAACGTGACATCATGCATTCGAATCCATCAACCAAATTAAATGTGGGGTGTAACAATATTATGCCCACGCAACTTTCAATTTCCAACCTTAACACTCTCTCCACATTATTATCCATAACCGAGCAAAAGATGATTAAGGAATAGTTAAATTTGTAAGTTACGATACGTGTCCATTGCTTTTGATTTGACAAGGAATTGGTCAAATTCTTGGGGATCATACATGATGTTGCTTTTGTTTTCATAAACCATTTTCCCAATGAGTTAAGGACGGTGGTCAATCAACTCTTAACTCTTTGATGGAACATGGAAAACGTGCATCAAATCGAAGCGGGGAAGTGGAAGCTTTATGAGAAAGATTAGGGCATGCAATTCATGCTTTTCAATGGGAGAGCTTTTCAAAATTAGGGAAATGTCACAAATCCACGCAACGCAACTTGTGTATGTCAAAAAACGAGTTGCCGGTGAGGAGGTCTACTCGTTCGGGGAAAAGTTCAATACGTCGAATTTAAGTGCATATATCTCAATTTAAACATTTATATGGCCGGCGGATTATTTTTCTATTTATGATATTTTTAGTATTTAATAATAAAAAATAGATATGATCATAATATTAAAAATGGAAAATCTAAAAACCTAATTATCAAATACAGAAATATCTCATACAATGTATAAAGGCATAGACATGGTGGCATGGTTTAACAATTTATGGGAAAAAATAAAACTAACCCTTTTTGATTCATTCGAAAACAAGAAGGAAAACAAAACCCAAATCCAGAAAGACATGGATGATAAACAAAATGGTAAGTGGTAGTGGTAGCCATTAGTGTTGAATAACGCGTGCATTGTTATCCACAAAATGGAAAAGGCGGTTTAGAGAGGGAGAGAGACACAGACCACACAAGAATTGTAAACTTGGCTGGAGCTGTGTTGTCAATATTATCATTTCCATTGAAGAGAGAGGAGTTCAGAGTCTTTTCAAAGGGTTCTCTCTCTCTATTTTTTGTCCCTTCCTTTCTTTTGTCCTTTAAAACGGCTTAAAAAAAGCCTATCTTTCTCCTCCCTGTCTTCTTCTTCTCTTCAACTTCATTAAACACTCTTCTAAGAAGAGAAGGGAAAAAGGGAAGGTGCCTGCTTTCCGTCATTCCCGATTCCATGGCTTGTAAAATCTCAAATTCCCTGTTCCTTTGCTTGGTATGTTCTGATTTCTCAATATTTTTACAAATATATATATGTTCTTTGTTTTGAATTCTAAATTTCGTTCCTTTGTTGGTTTGATTTTCAGGGTCCTAGTCAAAGGCCAATTAGGAGCCAAACAATTGCTATTCATTCTTCTACTGGTATTCAACTTTCTTTCTCTCTTTAATCTTGGCTATTAAACTCAATAATTTCAACCTGTAGACCACTTGGTTAAGTTTTTGGTGCATTTGGTGAGATGGGTTTTGTTAGTTTGATGTTTTTCATTAGCTAGTGTTCTTTGCCATGGTTTCTTTGAGCTGCATTATCTGTTGATTATGGCAATTTCATTTCTAAGTTCATCAGTGCCTTATCTTACTCTATTGCACCACAGTGTTAGTGTCACTGGTTCTGATAATTAGCTATAGTATTTCTTAAGACATCATTTTATTTGCAAACTTGAATAAGCTAAGCTGCAAAAAGAGGACATGGGGTACCTTATGAAACAAATTGACAACAATTAAACCATTATGTGGATGCTCTCTTGCTTATGCTTTGAAGTTGAAGCACTGAATGGCTATATGCTCAATTGAAAGAACTTCAAGACTCAAGTGGACAAGTAGGTAGTTTCTTGTTGTTCATCAGGCCCCATGTGAAGCTTCTTGTCAAGAAATGATAGACTTCTGTACTAGTTTATGCCAAATACGATGTTAACTTCTTGATCTAAATCAATCTGAGTCCTTTCAGAGTTGTTAGCCTTCACGCATGTATGATTAGCGTTGTGTGGTATGAACCTATATGCTATCATTCTATATGATTTCCTCTCATTTACCGTATTAATGCATTTTTCCCCCATTAGCAAGTATCTGTCATTTGAAGTGGGACAATCTTCTTGTTAAGGGAATTAACCATAGGAAGGGTATAATTCCCTTAAGAAGGAATAAAGTCATACAAGCTGTGGCGGTTCCAGTAAGACCATCTTCAGCAGACAGTGCTGAGTACAGAAAACAGTTAGCGGAAACTTATGGATTCAGGCAAATTGGAGAGCCTCTTCCTGATAATGTTACATTAAAGGATGTTATAGACACCCTTCCAAGAAAGGTATTCTTTTTTATGGTTCCCATACATCCTACTTGTTCAGATCATTTGTGATGAATTTGGTCCAGAGTATAATGTTTTGCCATTTTGAACATGCTGCTGAGTGAGTTTTTGGGTTCTATGATTGTCTGTATGAGCAATATTGTATAGTGAGATAATTTTATTGAAGAATTGTGCCTTTGTTCCTTTCATGGTTAAATATAATAAAATAGTTTTGCATTTACAGTGGATCAGGTTGTTTGAGCATGTTTCTTATTTATGACTTATTCCGATACTTTGAACTGAGGGGAGCAAAAAATTAAGCATGACTGTTTTTCTTCTTCTTTTTTTATTACCTAATTGAATTTATGAACTTGAATATGAAAATGCTAGTACTTAACCAATAAATCTCTTTACTGATTTCCTCTTCTTTTTCCCAAATTTTCTTCTGAGGTGTTTGAGATTGACGATGTGAAAGCATGGACTTCAGTTTTAATATCTGTCACTTCCTATGCATTGGGGATCTTCATGATTTCAAAAGCCCCATGGTATCTACTTCCTTTAGCTTGGGCATGGACAGGAACAGCAATAACTGGGGTACATTTCTTTACATTCTCTTCACTTTTTACCCTTTATTTGTTATAAAACCAAATACAGACATACTTCTATGCCAACTTATTTACTGTATCTTTTTCCCCTGCAATTTCTTTAGTTCTTTGTTATAGGCCACGATTGTGCTCACAAATCATTTTCAAAAAACAAATTATTGGAAGACATTGTGGGAACTCTGGCCTTTCTACCACTAATATACCCATATGAGCCATGGCGGTTTAAGCATGACAGGCACCATGCAAAGACAAACATGTACGTATGATATGTTTATTGTTTTATTATTATCACTGTTGCAGTGAAGTTTTTCAATGTCATTACAGGGGATGCAAACAACATTTTTGCTGCACATGTGTAGATTTTTGCATATGCGTCCTACCCCTTTTAGATGATTAGCTCCTTTACTGCCATGTTATCCTTATACATGTAGTGTAAGCACTTGAATTTCCACACAAGTTGTTTGATATTGTTGCTTTGGGGTGACTAGTTTGGGATTCAATTCAGCTACCACAAAATTCAGCAATGTTCTAATGTTTCACACATTTCTACCCAAGTTATATTATTTATTCATATCTGTAGGTTATCAGAAGATACAGCTTGGCACCCTGTTTGGGAAAAAGAGTTTGAGACTTCTCCTTTTCTACGCAAAGCAATCATGTTCGGTTATGGCCCATTTCGACCTTGGATGTCCATAGCTCATTGGTATGGATGCAAAATAGTTGGTTCTTTTTATTCTGGACTGCAGGGCCCACACTTATCTTAAATGAGTTAAACACACTTCACTTCCATCCTCTTCTCCTACAATATGACTTGTATATTTCAAATGCATAGGTTGATATGGCACTTTGATTTGAACAAGTTCAGACCGAATGAAGTCAAAAGAGTGAAGATCAGTTTGGCTTGTGTTTTTGCCTTTATGGCAATTGGATGGCCATTGATCATCTATAAGACAGGAATAATGGGATGGATCAAGTTTTGGCTAATGCCATGGTTAGGCTATCACTTTTGGGTAATGCTACTTTCAAGTTTCATGCGGTTATATTTTATTAGTTCAAACATCTTTAACAGGAAATCATCACTTGATAAGATTTGATACCTGTGAAACTCTATACCAGTTTGGTGGACAATAATTTATCTTCTAATGCCATTTAATCATGTGGAAAACCGGCCTTATTTCGTTTAGTCTAATATTGACCAAAGTGATACTTGAAACAAGAGCTATTTGAAGCGAATAACTTCATATATTTGCATGTTTTGTTATGAGTTGATTAATCATAGATTGTCAACCCGTGGCTTGATGTGAATGTAGTGATTTAATTATGCAAATGAAACTTATTTATATACCCTTAGAAGTTGTGGTTTTTCTTAAATTGGACAGATGAGTACATTCACAATGGTGCATCACACGGCCCCTCATATACCCTTCAAACATTCAGATGAATGGAATGCGGCTCAGGCTCAGCTTAATGGAACAGTGCATTGTGATTACCCTCGTTGGTAAATATATTAATTTTGCTGCCCTTCTATTGATCTTTTATTTGAGCCATCATGTTTCCCGAAAGCTGATAAACTAGATTATAGAATCAGCTTTATCAGACATCATATTAGGGGATGCCTTTCCACTATTTCTTCATTCAACATCTCATCTATTTCCTCGGATTCATGTCCTTGAAGACTCCGGCAAAATGCTGAACTTTATATATTTGACAGGATTGAGGTCCTCTGCCATGATATCAATGTCCACATTCCACATCATGTATCTTCAAGGATACCAAGTTATAATCTACGAGCAGCACATAAGTCTATTCAAGAGAACTGGGGACCGGTATGGAGCAGTACTTTTTTAAAATAGTTTGTAGAGCAACAATATGGTCATTTTCAAACTCCCTCAGGAGATGCTAATGATTGTTCTCGTTGCATGTTCATGTTCATGACAGTATCTGAACGAGGCTACATGGAATTGGCGTCTGATGAAGACGATAATGACAGTGTGCCATGTTTACGACAGGGAGCAAAATTACATCGGTTTTGATGAACTTGCACCTAATGAAGCTTCTCCAATCACATTCCTGAAAAGAGTAATGCCTGATTATGCTTAACTCCTTATTAAACACCTTGGGGGTCCATTGCTTTTAGGTAATTAGGTAATTTTATTCCAGTTTCAGAAAGTATATTATTCATTTGAATTGTGAATCATTCTTGAAAGTATTATAGTGCAAGTTCCCTGGAAATATCTTTTGTTGATTTGACTGCCAATACATATATATGGCAATTTATGGATCATGATAGTTGATGGATTTTACTCACAAATATATATGTTGCTTAGACTCGAATCTTAATTGTCCTTTAGCTTATTTATTTATTTATTTATTTTCATTCACTATGAAATAATAATATTTTGTTTGAGTGGTATTGATGATTATTAATTATTAGTAGTAGCACACCTCTTCATTCTTTTGACATAATTGATAGTTACAGGTGCCCCAAAGCTTTAAGTTTGCTTCATTCATACTTAAAAATATTTGGATGGCAATAATCATTCCTCTTTTATCAACTTATATTCATTCATAAACGTTTAACAAAGCCGCAATTTACTTTGTTTTTTTAATTACAACCTTTTATTTTCATTTTTTTCAGATTAAACTCAACACATTATTGCATTTACCCATTGATATGTTAATAAAACAAAAAGGGTAAATTTAATCAGATCCTTCACTTTTAAGCAAAATTCAACACATAATAATAAGAAAAAGGGTAAAATCCATTCGTATTGATTCCATGTTTGTTTAAAATTGTAGTTTATACAGTTAGAACATTAATGTATGGGATATGATAGGAAAAACAGTTTTTAGACTTTACAAGTAGGGTTAGGGGTTAATTAAGGGTTAGAGGTGATTATTAGTTGGGTCAGGTTGTAACAAAATTTTAGACCCATTTTATAGGCTTGGGATGGCTCGGCCTAAAAAATAGCATGAATTTTTGCTTAAGCCCGACTTAAATAAAAAAAGTTAAAATTTGAGCCTGGCCCGGCCCGACTTGCTCGTATTAAATTCTTATTATTTTTTACATAAAAATAAATTTTAAAAATATAATACACTAAAAAACATTAAAATAAATGTAAATGTCTCTAAAATAGTAGTAAAATTAATAATAAAATAATAGTTATATAATATTCAAACAATAACAACAAAATAGTAGCAATATAATAGTAAGATGACAACAATACAGTGGCAAAAATGAAAAAATAATAGCAATTTAATTTTTTGCAAATTTAGGCCGAGCTCGAGCACAAAAAAAAGTTTACCCAAGGCCCAGCCCATTTTCATTTTTTAAACCGTTCTTTTTTTGCCCAAACCGATTTTTCGAACTTATATTTTTGTCTACATCTTTTCACGTTTCAAACGAGTTTTCGCTCAACCTGACTCATAATCAAGTCTATTAAAGATATAATAAAACGTTTTAAAATAAAAACGTATCAATATTTCAAAATTGCTTTTGAATAAAAAAAATAAGTATTCACCGTATAAATGTGGCTGATTTATTGTTACTCATCTTCCTAAGTCATTGCAAATGATTAAGATTTTGCTTCTTCAATATTTTTTAAAATTATTTTTTTTAATTTCCTGTCGGATTTGGGCATGCTCAATTGGACCATTTGTTCTCCTTTCACTTTAAAATTCAAGGTAAATATGGATTAAATTAAAAGGGAGAGATTTTACATGTTGTAAAATTCCATTCATTTCTTATGTATTTTAATTTGGGTCTGAGTTCAAAATATTGACCGCAGTCTTAATATATATTGATAAATAATTTTAAAAGAAAAATATAATTATTATATTTTTAATAAACAATATTTTGTCACGTATTCATTTTAAATCTCCAAAATAATATTAACTGGATTCATGTTGATTGAGTTTTAGCTCGATTGGCATGAGTATTATTGTTAATGTAAGAGGATATGGGTTCGAGTGCACCTATTTATAAATTAAGGACTTATAATTTATGGTGAAAATACTTTAAAAAGCTGAAATTTTATTTTATTATTACCAAGTAGTAATAGAAAATAGTGATAATGATTATAATGGTAGTAACTATCATAATGAATCCAGAATTCAACATAATCAAGTTGGAGAAATTAAAGTGTCTGTGGGATCAAAATCAAATCAAGGTAAAAAAATTGACTCAAAGATTAAATGATATAAAAATATAAAAAATAACAAGTTCATTAATTAAAAAAAAAGAAGAAAAAATATTTATTGTATTTTATAATAAACTAGTTTTATATCCTGTGTAATGCACGAGTTATTCGTTTGTTCTATAAAATTATTATTATTTAAATATTAATCTATTAATGAAAATTGTTTATGAAATAATATTTTGAATATATAAACTAACTTTAAAAAAAAATACTCAAGTTTAAAATATAATATAATGTTTAAATAAAAAATATTAAAATATATGCAAATAATTTCAATAGCATATTTCATTTTTTTAATTCACATTTACTTCATTTTTTTAATTTTTATTGTTATATTTTTTTTATTTTTTTAATATTTAAATTATTTGTTGACGTGACAAATAGTGCTATATTAGCATGAAGTATATATGGACTATAACGTGAATTATCACATCAACATCATTAAAAAATAATATTTTAGTTGACATTTCCGCTTGACTCCTTTTAAAAAGTTAACGGATAAATTTAAGTAAAAAATAAGAATAAAAATTAAATTAACTAAACATATTATTAAACCAATATATTTTACCAAAAAGAAAATGGTTGCATCTTAAATCAATTCTTCTAACACAAAAATTGAAGTCTCCTTGTGCTTTTTTTCCACTCTATAACTATGACTTACATTCTTTGACTAAAATCTATAGTTTAACAAAGTTTTAACAGGGAGAAGAAAAAGGGTTTGAAGAACTGTGATTTACTGATGGAAAAAGAAAAAAATGTAAAAGATTTTGTGGTAGTTGCAAGGTAATTATTGTAAGAACTAAGTGTTAATATACTATGTATTAGCAAAAAAAGATGATTAACAGTTTCTAACACTCAATGAAGAATCATTGAACACCCACCAAAACAATATCCTTGATAAATACACCAACCCAAAATTATATTTTGTGTAATATATTTGTATTGAGTTCTCCTTTGAAGCTCAACCTAAAATTATTGAATCCTTGTCTCTGCTTCTCTCCTGTTCTTCAGTTCCAACACAGTCAAAAGTGATCCACTTGCAAAGCCAGACAAGGTAAGCTCACATTCTCTGTAAGAGACCCAAACCTAATGTTCCATTCATTCTTTTCCAAGAGCTTTTTGCTCATTTTGTTGATTTTTCTTACAGGTTTTAGAGCTAGAGGAATGAAAATTCATGTCATAACTAGCTTCAATGGGATTTGCAGAATTTGGACAAGTGTTTGTACGTTGCTGGTGATTTGAAGTTTTAGAGATAAGAGGCTTTTGAGTTGGTGTAAGGTGGTCTTAATATTTAAACATGGCTGAAATGGGTTTTGGTTTCTTCGATTGTTTACTAATTTTGTCGTTGTTGTTCAAGCATGTTACTTGTCAACTACCCAACACGGATTATTTTTATGTCTCTGATTTCCTGAAGAAAATGGGCTCAAACTCTTACATGTCCCACAACAACAACTCTATTTCTGTTTTTACATGGAAAGGGGTACAATGCGATGCCAAAGGGGAGAATGTTATTGGTTTAAAGGCTTCTGGTTTAGGCCTAACTGGTTTGATTCCTGATTCCACCATTGGCAAGCTAACCAAGCTTCGGTTTTTGGATCTTAGCAACAACAAAATCACAGCTTTGCCTTCAGATTTATGGAGTTTAGGGTCACTCAAGAGACTTAACCTCTCCTGTAATAAAATTACAGGGTCTCTCTCTAACAACATTGGCAACTTTGGTCGGCTACAAGTTGTTGATCTTTCAGACAATGATTTCTCTGGGGAAATACCTGAAACTATAAGTTCCCTGGTAAGTTTGCAAACTCTTAAGCTTGCTGGGAATGGATTTGAAGGAAGCATTCCAACAGGTATTCTAAGGTGCTGGTTTTTGGTTTCGCTCGATCTCTCCTCGAATCGTCTTAATGGTACCTTGCCAGATGGTTTCACTGCAGCATTTCCTAAGCTCAAATATTTGAACCTTGCCAGAAATGAGATTTATGGCAACTTGTTTCAAGGTGACATTCATCAGGTAAATTTCAACTGGTCTCATTTGGTTTATTTAGACTTGTCTGAAAACCGGCTTAGTGGCGAAATTGTCATAAACCTGAGTCAAGCTCTTAATCTTAGACACCTTAATCTTGCATATAATCGATTTGCTAGACAAAAATTCCCGAGAATCGGAATGCTTTCGAGTTTAGAGTATCTCAATTTGTCTAAAACCAGCCTCGTCGGTCATATTCCGAGTGAAATTTCAGAACTGAGTTATTTACATACACTTGATGTTTCATCAAACAATTTGAGTGGAGAAATCCCTGTTCCTGTCTTGCAAAAACTGCCATTGATGAAGAGATTCAACTTCTCTTACAACAACTTAACCCTTTGTGCTTCAGGTTTCTCCCTTGACACCTTTGAAACAGCCTTTTATGGTTCATTAAACAGTTGTCCCATTGCTGCAAATCCTGTCCTGTTCAAAAGAAGAGCTCATATACACAAAGTTTTCACTCTTAACCTTGCTTTAGCTTTAACCCTTGCCATGGTCTGCTTGCTCGCCGGTTTGCTATTCTTAGCCTTTAATTGCAGAAAAAAATCTAGGACATGGCTAGTTAAACAACCTTCATATAAAGAAGAACAAAATATGTCAGGTCCGTTTTCTTTCCAAACCGATTCGACCACATGGGTGGCTGATGTTAAACATGCAACATCAGTCCCTGTAATGATGTTTGAGAAACCATTGTTAAACATCACATTTGCAGACCTCTTGTCTGCAACTTCAAATTTCAGTATAAGCACCTTAGTGTCAGAAGGGAAATTTGGGCCTGTTTATAGGGGATTTCTGCCTGGTGGGATCTATGTAGCTGTTAAAATCTTGGTTCATGGATCAACATTGACTGACCATGAAGTTGCAAGAGAGCTCGAGTATCTTGGTCGAATCAAACACCCGAATCTTGTCCCGTTAATCGGATATTGCTTGGCTGGGGATCAAAGGATTGCCGTATATGATCACATGGAGAATGGAAACTTGCAGGACTTATTACATGATACTTGGGAAGAAGACTCTGAAGGGCTATCAACGTTAACAACATGGAGATTTCGACACAAAATAGCACTCGGCATTGCACGAGCATTGGCGTTTCTTCACCATGGCTGCTCACCTCCATTAGTCCACAAAGATGTTAAAGCTAGTAGTGTTTATCTTGACTTGAACTTGGAGCCTAGATTGTCGGATTTTGGATTGGCTAAACTTTTTGGAACTAGTCTAGAGGATGATGAAATTAGCGGTAGATCACCTGCCTATGTATCACCAGAGTTTTCTCAGCTGGAATCTGATGATGCCCCCACACCAAAATCCGATGTATATTGCTTTGGTGTTGTTTTGTTTGAGCTAATCACAGGGAAAAAGCCGATCGGAGACGATTATCCTGAGGAACAAGAAGCAAATTTGGTTAGTTGGGTTAGAGGATTGGTGAGAAAAAACCAAGGTTCAAAAGCCATTGATCCTAAAATTCGTGATACAGGACCAGTTTACCAAATGGAGGAAGCCCTCAAGATTGCATATCTGTGTACGGCTGAACTTCCTACAAAGCGACCAAGCATGCAACAAATTGTTGGCCTTCTCAAGGATATTGAACCCACAGCTTCTCAATGAAGAACAATGACTATAAATTGGCAAATCAGTTTGGTTTTTTCCTATGCCACCATGGGAGGGTGAGGATGCTTGTATCTGTTAAACTCTCCTTTAAATTATAATTTTTATATACAGGAGTTTATTACTTGAAAATTACCGATCATTTTACTTTAAATTTATAAAATCTTGTTTGTTAACTCGAGTTGTTCAAATCTATTGATATTGAAAGTTTAATTTGTTACTATATCAATCATAATTATTTACAATTAATAGAAAATAATAACTATCATGATAATGATCTTTGGTTGTCCACTTTAAAATTGAACAAGATTAAATTACTCTGATTTTATTTTTGAGAGAGACTAATTTACTCAATCGAACAGAAAAGTTGTTTTTACCTATCTATTAACCGAAGGATCTAAGAATCTAATTTTTAGCATATGAAAAATGATCTCTAATTACTAAACTCTTCAACTATACAAAAAAAAATTGTATAGCAAACTATGAACCTCCAAGACAGACAGGCTTCCATCAATAGCACATTCACCAGTTGAATTTTAATTTACTTTTTCAGAAATCTACAAACTAGCAAATTCATGATGCACAAGTATTCATGAAAGTTTTTATACACAAAACCACCTTCATTACCACCCAAAAGCGTAGTGAATTAATCAATGTGGGTGAACGGATGATTAAACCTGAAGCACCATCTGCCATCTGCCATCTGCCAACATCATTCGCAGGAGAAACTCAATTCATCGATAGCTATGGATAATTCTGATTCGATCACACTAACACTATTGTCGGGTTTTTTTTCTTCAGCCCTCTCTTTGATCTCAACTTCTTTTCCTTCTGCTGCTGTTATACACTCCTGGAATCTGAAACAGCCCGTGAGATGGTCGTTTGTTATTCCTGCTACTTGCATGAACGAGTAGATGACCGTCGGCCCCACACTTCGAAAACCCCTTCTTACCAGATCTTTGCTTATGACATCTGCTTTTGGGGTTTTAACAGGAACCTGGCGAGGATATCTGAATTTGCTTATTATAGGCTTGTGGTTCACAAAACTCCAAATATATTCATCAAATGACCCAAACTCATCTATAACCTGCCATCACCAAAATCTGCAAAAAGTTAGTTGCAACGATAATCATAGCCATTATGGAGAGTGCAATTATGGTACTTATTGCTGTAACAGTGGCTAGTGGTTCTGGATGGAAAGTAAATTAATCACATGAATGACTTGGCATTTACCAACTATTAAGCAAGCTGGCATCTAATTGATACGAATAATTAAGTTTCCTCATGCTCGAAATAAAATGATTATATATGAAAAATTATCTATTTTTGTCTTATGGTTTGTCCCATATGATAAAAGACTGCTTGGAGGGTTTAGGACCACTTTTCAGCTACTTTTCACCTAACCTCCTCAAATAAGTGATCAATAAACAATTTTATATTTGGCTAATCACTTGCTAAAACAAGAGAATGATGCAAACTAGTCCCAAATATTGGACGTAACAATCAACCCAATGAGCTCTATATCGGGAGTTAGTAAAGAAGATGGCAGAAATATACTATATATTGCAAGATAAGCAACAAATTATAACTTCACTGTGTAAACTTCAGTAGAGCAACATATTCCATCTAGCTTACAGACCGTTGTTAGTTTATGCTGCTTAGAAGTGATTTAGTGAGCAGCCAAGCACTACTTTTCATGCCAAGCAAGGTAAAAATAGTGAAAAGAAGAATGTGAATCTACCTTAGATATTTGGCGTGCATTCTCAATAATAGCTCGGAGCTTTAATTCTGATAACAAAGAACTTGACACGCTACCAGGTGCTATTAACTTCTTCTCATTCAATTTTGATACAGCGGCAGGATCAAAATCCATGAAAACTTCCCTGCATAAAGATACACATCCGCAATGAATATGCTTATTCAATAAAGTAAGATGGAATTTCTGTCTGAACAATACCTAAACATTTGCCTTTTGCTTAAGATAGCAGGCCATGTAAGTTCAGATAATGCACCCGAAAGTACAAGCAGCTCAAACAATTTCCTGCATGTGGATAATAATATCAATCAAACTATTTATCAAATGAAATTCTTTTTATCAATAACCAGACAGAGCACTATTACAATCACGTACTTGTCATCATGTACAGGAACTCCCCACTCTTCATCATGGAAAGTGGCATAACTTGGATCTGAACCCAACAAACAAAAATAAGTCAGCCAAAAACATGAAATAAGAAAAACCAGAGCATAAAGGGAACCACAGTGGAATGCCTGCATTAAATGAAATAAAACTCCCTCAAAAATTAGGGATCACTTGAGGATGTATCCCTAACAGATTGCAATAGTCTGATAGACAGTTCTTCACTTTGAATACAATGCCTGAATCTCTGAAAGTGTAACTAATTTGCATTCATGTAATTACTGTCATACAGTGTGCTTGGTGATAACCATGCAAAACTTGCAAGCAAATGGAATGTGCATATGAAGTCAGAAAGATAAATATAAGGCAACTTAACTGCTCAATTTAAAACATTAAAATCTGCAAAGCATCGAGTCACAACCTTCCTTGTGCACCATATTTATAGTTAGTGAACCTAATCCAATAAGGCAACATCAAGACTGGAGAACTTGAAAAGCATAAATTACACAAAAAATTGCTTTGTTCTTAGTGCAGAACCACAAAAATTATATCCTATTCCTAGTGCCAGCAGCCATTGCCACCCCAAGTAATTCTTCTGGTTATGACATTCAAAAGTTAAATGTAGAGGAATTTGCTCTAGCCTAATTCTCAGGAAAGCTTCTGCAGTTATTACAACAATTGAAAGCAGTCTCAAGGAAGAAATTTGACACAATTTCTAATCAATCAGGACTGAACACTGAAAAATTATAACGACACAACAACACACCTGTATTTGGTGTCACCCACGCACATCTCTTTTTCTGATGTGAACCATCAGATGGCGAATCCGAACCACTATCAGAAACAAAGCTTCTTGGCTTTGACGCGTATGGCTTCCTCCTACTTCCAACACTATTTGACCGAATTAACCTACCAGTAGATGCTCGACTGTGAAATGAATCCGTGGAAGCATCCGATGAACATGAAGCATTTAGTGATAAATTAGAATGTAATAACTTCTCATGGCGACGAAGCACTGAAGGAACACTGACAGAATGTTTCTTCGGAGAAAGTGAACTAACAATAGATGATGGAAGGGATTTTTTCTCCTCTGTTGCAGTGACCTCAACTGGAGACTTTTCAACCTTCCTCAAAGGCTTTGAAGCTGGTTTTCTTGCACTCAATGAACCGGCCTTGTTCCCTGCCGGTCCCAGTACAGGCCGTGCCTCGGAATCAGGCGCATTCATTGACCTCAATCTCGGTGCACCCGACATAGATTGAGAAAAACTCACAAACACAGACACTAATTATAGAGATCTCAGCTTTTTGTAACCGCAAAGCAATCCTAAGTTCTCATTTTACCAGCTCTTTAGTTCACTCCAATCCCCACCCTCAACATTGCCTATTCAACCCTCAAAATTATAAAAACCCACTGACAAAAATCCAGTAAAACATCACATTCCTCAAAATACAAAGCTTAAACCACTTCAAAAAAAAAACCTTTAACAGCCCTTTGAAAACTCAGAAACTAGATCTCAGCTTTTCACCAGACAACCTCAAATTTACAATTCTACCACTCCAACCTTCACTCAAATCCTCAAAAACCCACACAGCTCTCTCTCTCATTACCATCCAGTGCACACCCTACAAGAACCCTGACAACCCCCATTTTCCCTTATCCTCAAAGTCTCCAACTCAGCTCGGAAGCCCTAAAAATCAATACCCAAAGTTAAAGAAAAAACGAGATTACTTCGATAAAAAGGTTTAAATTTTGAAAGTTAAGAAAAAAAAAAGGATCACATTGTATATCAATTCAAATTATTTAGCGTCGAAAAAACAGAGATTCCATTCTGCATTGTGGAAAACGAGAGAGAAAGCGTTTCTGTTACCTCAAAAGAAAAAGTTAGTGCAGTGTTTGTTTGTGAAACTGCGTCGTTTGGTTTCAGTCACTGTCTTAAGGGAAAAAACTGACAAATTTGCTGACAATTCCATACTTTCTTTCTCTTTCATTTTCCCGAGAAAATTTGATCGGAGGCTTGAAAAGAAACCGAGAGAGAAAAAAAAAAAAAAGGGTTCGATCTTTAGGAATCGAATTTTCTCTCTATAATTTAGAGCAAGAAGTAAAGAACCAATGAGTGGAAAAGAGTGAAAAGTGAAGATTGGGCTTTTGTTCGCAGTATTTTATTGAAGAGTGACCGGTTTATTACCTGCTATTCCCGGTTACTGTTTTTTCTAATTTGAAAATGTATAGAAGTCTAGTTCTAAACTTGCCAATTTTTACTATATCCTCTGAACTTATCAGCTTTTCACAAGTTAGTCCATAAATTTAGATGAAAGGAAAGAGGAGATGTTGTTAATTCCGGCTGATTTGGAATCTAAAAAATCGGTGTATTAGCTTTGTTTGGTAGGATGTTTTCTTACCGTAAGTGTAGTTCATTTTTTGGATATGAGAAACATAATGGCGAATCTTTGGCTTCTTTTTAAGGGGAGTAAAGATATCTTATTTGGGGAAAAGGTAATTTTTGTTCAAATTTTTTCATGAGATAAACATTGAACAAGTGATCAATGGAGGGCATTGGGCTTTTAACAATTACTTGTTGGTGATCCACAAATTAGGGGAAAATGAAGATATAATGCAAACCTCGTTGGTTTTCTCATATTTTTGGATCCAGGTACATGATCTCCCTCCAGGTTTTTATTTAGAACCTGTAGCAATACAATTGAGAAATTTTATTGGAAAATTTATAGAATATGATATGAAGCAAGTAAATTGAGGAATGAAAAACTATATCTAAATCCGGGTTCAAGTGGATATTAGGCACCCTCTGAAGAGATGGAACAAAATTATGATTTCTCCACCAAAGTTCATTTATGTGAATTTTCGATATGAAAGGCTAGCGTTATTTTGTTTTATGTGCAGGTGTTTAGGCCACAATGACAATTTCTGTCTTGTTAGACTCAGTCAAGGCTCGAAAGAGGTGGAATTGGGGTGGAGTTTGGTGTTAAAGGCGCAGCCGAGGAAGGCTTTCGCCGCAAACAATGTTTGGTTGAGGGAGGACAACATGGAGATTCTGGAGAGGCAAATTAGGGAAGGCAATATTTGGGGTGAAATTTGGGGATGGTATTAAGAGAAAATCATGGAATAATGTCAATCCAATATTAGGCTTTAATTTGGAGGGATCATCAAATCAAGAGGATGCGAATAAGGGTGGATCTTCACATGTTCTAGGTCAAATTGAAATGGAGCATGACTTAGAAAAAAGCCCAATGGTGACAGGGAAAGGAAAAAAAGCCTCTCCCAAATAATTTGGTTTCTAATGTTTTTGTTTTGATGGATTTATTAGGAACTATTGCTAAGCGATCTGATGCCTGCAACCAATTGATATTGGCAGCTGCCAAGGGGCTAACCAACCAAGAGAAATGAAAATTTTAAGTTGGAATGTTTGGGGTTTGGCGGGTTATTCGAAGGCTTTGGCATATGTTGAAGTTTTATCATCCCCAACTTGTCTTCTTTATGGAGACTAAATTAAATGACAACCAAATGAAAAGTGTACTTAAAAGATGTGGTTTTCAAAATGGAATTGAAGTACAAGCAGATGAGGCACAGGGTGGACTATGTTTAGCATGGAATGAGAATTATTTGATTAATGTTCAAAGCCATTCGACAAACCATATCAATGTAGAGATTCAGAAAGAGGGGGAAGTTTTGAAGTGGATGTTTATGGGATTTTATAGGGCCCCAAATGTTTGAAATAGATCAATAACTTCGAATTTGTTGCGACGATTTGGAGAAAATCATGATTTGCCATGGTTAGTTTGTAGCAATTTCAATGAGATTTTATATTCTTTTGAAAAGCCTGGGGGAATGCTGAAAGAAGATAGATGTATGGAGGAATTATGTAAGGTGTTAGAGGAATATCAGCTTATGGATATTAACTATTCAGGGGCATGGTTCATTTGGGAGAAGAGGAATTTATCGAAAATAAATATCAGAGGAGTGACAAATGTTGAATGGATGTCTATGTTCACTGATTATTCTATTCGACATTTACCCCATGTTTTTTCAAATCTGTAATGGCCCAAATTCAAAATTATCGGAATAGTGGTTTCGTAACCACAAATCCAATTTAAAGAGAAATTTATTTTAATATTTTTGCATGAATATTGATATGATAGGAAAAATCGTATGAAAATATCGATAGAAAAATTTTACTGATTAAGCGGTTAGTTAGAAAAAGAAATTATTGAAGAAATTAGGTAAAAATAAGATATCGAGACTTCGATCTAGTAAAACCGAGTCAAAAATATTTTTATAAATATTTATGAAGTGTTAGTAATATGGTATTAAAATTTCGTTAGAAAATTTTAATGTTTGGGTAGTCAATTAAGTAAAAAGGACTAAATTGAAAAAGGTGTAAAAGTTACTAGAGGGATTAAATAGCTCAATTGTGAAATGAGGAGGGATATAAATTGAAAATAACCCCAAAAGGAGATATTTTGGGCGGCATACGCTGAGAAAAATCAGGAGAATTGAAGAAATAAGGGTAAAATTGGAATATTACAAAATTTACTTTAAAAGTTAGGACTAAAGTGGAATTATCTAGATTTCTCTTTATTTTTCTGCACTCTCATCAGCAAAAAAACGTCCTAAGGGTTTCTTCAAGCTGGTTTTTCATAATTTTTGCACCAAGTGAGTTAATTCTTGCCTTTTTCTTGTAATTTTTGTGTTTCTAAGACTTTTACAACTAGGTCCTATTACTAAATTCATTAGTTTTTGATTTTATGAATGAATTTGAAAGTTTCTATGAATATGTTCTGGAATTTTATGATGAAATAGGATGAAATTGAAGCTTTAATTTGTTTATTAGATGATTTTATTAGGTAATTCCAATAGAAATTGATTTGTAGGACCTAATTGTGAAAAAGTTTGGAATTAAAGTTTAGTGCTGAAATTCTGATTTCCAAAGGTTATAAGGTAGTTTAAAGTGATATAATAAAGTGTTGATTGAGAAAAATCAGCTCAATTGAGAGGTTAATTGAGCAGGGATGAAATTATCATTGTTGAAAGTTTAAGGGAAAAATGGTAATTAACACCATGCACTAAAACAGTTTTGAACAGCAGCAGTACTCTGACTTTGAAAAATCACCAAAAATTGTAGAGATCGAATTAGAGGATTAATAAAATATTAAATTAAATCTTATTGAGTCTAGTTTCTTATAAAAGAAACGGTGTAAGCAATGAAATTGTAAATCATGAGATATAATAGATTTTGTGAGACAAGGTCAGAATGAATTCGGGTTCCCCTGTCCTGACTTTGGAAAATCATTAAAAATTGTAAAAAAATTATTATGAGTTATAATTTATATGCTTAGAATCCTTAATGAGTCTATTTTCTGAAGAAATAAATGGAAGCATCATCCTAATTCTTTACAATGAGATAATTAATTTTTAGTAAAGAGGGGTCAGAACTGTCATACAGTGAAACAGGGGAAACTTTAAGGAATAAACTGTACTTATTGGCTAAACCAAAAATTCTGAAATTTTTATGGTAAGAAGATATGTGAGTCTAGTTTCAGGGAAAATTAACGGATCTTAATTTAGAGTTCTGTATCTCAAGATATAAATAATTTTGTGACTGTGACTCAGTGAGGCAGCTTTGAATGCACTATAAATAATAATGGAATTGTAGAGAAAGTTACATATGAACATGAAATGTATTAGATTAATGATTAAATTTATTTATTTAGATCCGGAAAATTCAAATACGAAGCAAGATCAAGGAAAAGAAAAAGTTCGGGATTAGTATATTTTTGTTTACGAACAATTGTCGAGGTAAGTTCGTGTAACTTGAATTATATTCATAAATGCTTGAAATGTTTGTTATTGATGTGAATATGATTTGGATGTTTATTGTATGATAACTGATGAAGTATTGATATTCTTGATGAAAAGAGGAAATAAATCCCGGTTGAATGAAAGGAAAAATTCGATGGATCTCTGAAAAGGAATTGACGGTAAAAAGGATCTAGCCCGGACGGGTGATCCTATCCTGATATAGCCCTCCCGAAGAATATGTGGAAAATGGATTTAGCCCGGACGGGTAATCCGAATTAGGGTCTGAATTTAGCCTGGACTGGTAATTCAGATCCAAGCTCATTAGAGTAATTGTCGTTGCAGGGGATTTAGCCTGGACTGGTAATCCCGACAATACTCTATGAGTTTATATTACAGGGGATTTAGCCTGGACTAGTAATCCCGCTGTAAGGATGAGGTTCGCGGGAGTGTGCTCTCTGAAATGGAAATGTGCGCACATGAATATGAATTGACGGACCCGGATTTGTACACTTAGGTGTACCCCTGAATATCCATCGAAATTCCAAGTAGTTCAACGGGATAAATATGGAAAAATAACAAGGAAATGGAAATCATGGAATTGATGAGCTCATCAATCATTTATCTTTGTAATGAATTTGTATGAGGTTGAGTTTGTATGTGATAGGTATATGTTTATGTGAATTGGATGTGTGCTTGTGTTATTAAATGATGGATGTATAAGTATGGTAAGTATAATTCCTGTTGCATGAACTTACTAAGCACAAAGTGCTTACCCTGTTTCTTTTTCCCCTGTTTGTAGAGTTAAGAGCTCGGAGGTCGGATTTGGTCGGAGACACATCACACTATCAATCTCGAGATCTCGGTACATAAAGGAACTTTATTTTGGAAATCAATGGCATGTATAAGCTAGTAAATTAGATGTTAATGTGAAATGAATGTATGGTTAGCCATTGGTATGGCTAACAAATTTTGGTTTTGGTATGTGATGAAATTATCTTATGAATATGATAAATCTATCTTGAAAAAAAAATTCGGTAAAATCTGGTAATGCCTCATACTCTATTTCGGCGACGAATACGGGTAGGGGGTATTACAAAATCATTGTCCTATTTTTATTCAAACAGATAAGACAAACATAAGATGAAGGAAAAAATATTCAGATTTAAAAATTAGTGGTTAGTGGAAGAATCTTGTGAAGAGGAAATAAGGCGAATATGGAATAATGGTATAAGAGGGGTGTTGGAGAAATTGGAGATGTTGAAGATTGGTTTGCAAGAATGGGTTGTGCAAATTAAAAAGAAGAGAGTGGAACAGACGCAAAACCTTACTAAAAGGTTGGATTATTTAAACAAGCTTGTAACACCCCTAACCCGAATCTATCGCTGGAACAGGGTTACGAAACATTACCAAATTTTACAGATCATATATCAGACATATCATATCATTTATCATTCATATCAGAAATTAATCAAAATCAAACATATTGTCCCTTATGTGACCCCTCGAGGCCCAAAACATACATTAGAAACAAGTCGAGACTAAATTGGGTACTCGAAAAATTTCTCAGAAAACATCAATTTTTTTTAAAATTGCAAGGGACACATGCCCGTGTGGTCAGGCCGTGTGGCTCACACGGTCAAGAGACACGCCCGTGTCACAGGCCGTGTGAGCTTTCAAAATAGGGACACATGGTCGTGTCCCAGCCCATGTCTAAACTTAGGTGCTCACTGACTCAGGTCACACAGCCAAGCCACATGCCTGTGTATAGGCCGTGTGAGCATACTGACTTGCATTAAATAGGTGCAGAGGTCACACGGCCAAACCACACGCCCGTGTGCTAGGCTGTTTGAATATTTTAAGCATTCTGACTTGTAATTTTCAAATTACACAGTCGTGTGTCACACACGGCTGAGAGACACGCCCGTAACTCTGCCTGTGTGGACAAAAATAGGTCATTTCCAAGCCATATTTCTCACCCAATTTGTTTTCCACCTACATTAACACATTAACACATCAACAAACCATAACAAAGCATTCAATTCAAGCCAAACCAAGTCTTATGCATGGCAAATCATCATATATGACCAAATATCCATGCTTATCAAATTGATCAATTACATATATAAACATATTTGTACCAAATATACCAAATCAAACCATGCCTCAATATTCCTATTAGTTAACCATCATTCAGTCATACCAAAACACACATCAACCATGATAAGGCCATATACATATATATCAAAATGTATCAAACATAAGTCATACCAATGGCTAATCACAAGAAAACATTTACATGCCACCATTGGCTAAATTTTGTCTATACATGCCATTATAACCAAAATTGATTTACTATTTATACCAAAATGGGCTGATGGATAGTGTGAGATATCTCCGCCAAGCTTCCAACCCAACGAGCTTCCGAATTACTATAAAACAGAAAAAATAAACAGAGTAAACTTTAAAGCTTAGTAATTTCGCATAACGTGGAATTTAACTTACCATTATTAAGCATTCAAAACATATTCCAACAACTTGGCCAAAAGCCTAAGCACATATCCTCAACATGTTAGCGAAGTAATCACATATAATAATCCATAATCATGGATGAATAAGTTCACCAAACAAGTTCCATACATGTATCACTCTTCTCATAATTTTCATATATCATGTACTATCATTTCCATGTAATTTCATGTATATATATGTAACAGCCTATTTTCAGTGAAACCGAAATAGTGGTTTTGGGACCACAAATTCAAGTTCGAAAAAAAATTATTTTCATATTATTTTATGGTCTACCGTATGATAGGAATATCGTATAAAAATTCTGTTAATAAAATTTTACTGATTACATGATTAATTGATAAAATGATCAAATTGCAAAAATGCAAAAGTTGAATTCTAGTAGCTAAAGGGATCAAATAGCTATGGAATTCAAAATTAGATGTCCTTTTATGGCAAATAGACCGTTAAGAGGAGTTAGTAGATAAGTATGATTATTCATCCTTGGAAAATTAAATAAAGAAGAGGACTAAATTGGAAAGCAAATAAATAAAAGATTATAAATGAAATAAATATCTAATATCATCATTTTATATCATTTTTCCCAAAAAAACTACATGGAAACCCTAGCCATTAAAACCTAAGCTCAATCCAACTTATTTTGCTTAATTAGATTCGAATAGACCAAATACGGAGTAAGATCGTGGAAAATAAAAAGTATCGGATTAGTAGAATTTGCATACACGAACACTTGTCGAGGTAAGTTCGTGTAACTAAATTGTATATTATATGTTTTAAATTGAATGTTATGTATTTGAAATGTATAATTATCGATCACATATCCGACGATTATCGACAATTATTAAGTCCTGTTTGAATAAATGATATTTGATGGATACAGGGTTCCCGAATTGGTTGTGGTCTTGCATATGTTGCGGACACACCACAGCTCAAAAGAGCGTCCCGATATTAGCACTCATGAGAATCCCGATATTTGGCTCTCACGAGCTTCCCGTTATATGGTTATTGGGAACTTCTCATTAATAGCTCTTCAGAGCATCTCGATTGGTTGTGATCCTGCATGTGTTGTAGACACACCACGGCTCTTATGAGCGTCTCGATATATGGCTCTCTGAAGCTTCCCGATAATAGGTTCTTATGAGCTTCTTGTTTAATGGCTCTCCGGAGCTTCCCGATATTGGCTCGCTTGAACTTCTCGATTATGGCCTCTTATGAGCTTCCCATTTATGTGCTCGTATGAGCATTCCCGAATATGAATTGATGGATTATAGATTTGTACACTTTGTGTGTACTATCCGTGTATCCATCAATATTTTAAATGATTCAATGGGAAAAGTTCTGACATGAGATATTATGAAATTGGGACAAATTGTTACAAGTATATATATATTTACAATACAAGGATATGGATGAGCTCATACATGTTTCTTGATATTTATATGCATTACATGACTAACATGCTTGATGAGGATATGTGTTTAGGCAATTGGCCAAATTGGTTTGAGCATGTTTATTTTCTTACCTTAAATGTAAATGATTGGTAAGTTAATTTCACGTTATACGAACTTATTAAGCTTTAAAGCTTACTCTGTTTAATTCTTCTATTTTATAGTATTTGGAAGCTCGTAAAGGTTGGAAGCTGGTCGGAGCTACATCACACTATCCTTCAACTCAATTTGGTATATGTAACGAACTAAATTTTGGTTATAATGGCATGTATAGGTTGATTTGGGCCATTGATGGCATATATGTGTTTTGGTTGTAACTAGCCATTAGCATAGCTTGTGTTGGATATGTTTTGGTGAATATATAAAAGTCTAAATATATGTATGATTGATGTGTGCTTGAAATGAATAAGTGATGGAAATCATATAGATATATAATAATGAATGGTTAAAATGGCATAGTTAGTATAAAGATATTTTATAAGTATTAGGTTAATTCGAGAAAAATAAAGACTTGGTCATACGTATTGATATGTAATGCATGATACTTGGTATTGGCTTGATTTGGATGTATTGAATTGGCTTGTGAATGTGTTAAAGTGTGAATGTAGGTGGAAGACAAATTGGGTAAGAAATAAGGCTTGGAAATGGTCTTATTTTGTCCACACGGGCAAAAACACGAGCGTGTGTCTCAGCCGTGTGTGACACACGGCCTAGCACATGGGCATGTATTTTGGCCGTGTATCCCCTTGCATCTTTAAAATTCAAAAGAGAATGCTCAGAATTGATCACACGATCTAGTGCACGGGCGTGTGGCTTGGCCGTGTGACCCAAGTTAGAGAGTTACACGGGTATGAACACGGGCTGAGACACGGTCGTATGCCCTATTTCGAATGCCCACACGGTCTAACCATTCGGGCGTGTGTCCCTTGAATCTAACCAAAATTTTGATATTTACCAAAAAACTTTGAGTACCCGGTTTAGTCCCGACTTGTTTCAAATGTATATTTTGGGCCTCGAGGGCTCATATAAGGGACAATATGATTGATTTCTAATATAAATGTTAAATGGTATGAAATATTTGTATTTGATCTGTAAATTTCGATAATACTCTGTAACCCTATTCCAAGGACAGATATGGGTTAGGGGTGTTACAATACAGGTAACAATTTGTATCGAATTCACATTTTCTTATATCAAAACATTACCCGTTGAACCATTTTAAATGTCGATGGATACGCGGGTAGTACACACTAAGTGTACAAAACTGTAATCCATCAATTCATATACAGGTATGCCCATGCGAGCATGTAATCGGGAAGCTCTTTTGAGCCATATAACGGGAAGCTCATGTGAGCCATGTAATGGGAAGCTATTGCATGCCAATTATCGGGACAGTTCGGAGAACCTTTAATCGAGAAGCTCATAAGAGCCTATTATCGGGAAGCTCCGGAGAGCCAAATAATGGGAAGCTCGTGAGAGCCAAGTATCGGGATACTCATAAGAGCTGTGGTGTGTCCGCAACACATGCAGGACCACAACCAATCTGGAACCCTTAATGACAATGTCATTTGTATCCATCGAATTTCTTAGGTTCAAACAGGACTTGGTACTTGTCAGATATTTTCGGATATGTGATCAATGTTTATACATGGAAATCATACATTTCACATACATATCAATACTCAATTCAAAGCATATAAATATTCAATTTAGTTACAGAAACTTATCTCGACAAGTGTTCATAGGTTTGTAATCTACTAATCCGATACTTTTTCTTTTCCTCTATCCAATTCCGTACCAGGTCTATTCGGACCTATACAAATGAATATAGCTCAATTTAATACAAATCATGCTCAATTCAATCCAATACACATCTTTGGAAAATTTACTATTTTGCCTCTATACTTTTGATTAATTATGATTTCATCCCCAGTCTCAGAAAATAAAATTCAGAATTTTTCATAAAATTCATAAAATTTACTTATTTCAAGCCTAGCCAATTTTTATATGTCACAATAGCAGCCCATGTATTTCATAAAATTCAAAATTTTTCCATGAATTTTCCATATTTTCAATTTAGTCCCTAAACCATAATTTCATCAAAATTCTCTTTACAAAAGTTATTTATCTATCAACAACCTTTTATTTTCTACTATAAAACTTCAAAATTCATAAATATTCATCCATGGCAAAACCCTAACACTTTAATAGTTTTACAAATTAATCCCTGAGATAGCTAGATTAAGTTATTACGATCTCAGAAACATAAAAATTATTAAAAACGGGACAAGAATACATACCTAATTAATCAAAATAAACTTGCTTGAGCTCAACTCTCAAGGCTAAGGTTTCCATGTTTTGATTTTTAGGAAAGATGATGAAAATGATTATATTTTTATTATTTAATTCATTTATCATATTTATTTTTCATCTTTCCAATTTAACCATTTTCTTTTCTTAAATTTAAAATGATGAATAATCATCCTGTAACAGCTCGCTTTCAGTGAAATCAGAACAGTGGTTTCAATATCACAAATCCGAGTCCGTAATAAAAATTATTTTAAAATTATTTTATGATCTACCGTATGATAGGAATACCGTATAAAAATTTCGTAAAGAAATTTTTACCGATTACATGTCTAATTAGATGAAAAGGACTAAATTACATAAAATGTAAAAGTTGAATTCTAGTAGCTATAAGTATCAAATAGCTATGGAATTAAAAATTGGAGGTCCTTATATGGCAAATAGACCATTAAGAAGAGTTAGTAGATAAGTATGATGATTCATCCATGGAAAATTAGAAAAAGAAAATGATAAAATTGGAAAGATAAAAAATAAATATTATAAATAATAAAATAAAACAAAATATCATCATTTTATCATCTTTCCCCAAATTAAATACATGGAAACCCTAGCTAAGATAAGAGAACTCAAGCAAGCTTACTTGGCTTAATTGGATAAGTAATTTTGTCCCGTTTTTAGTAATATTCAATTTAGTTACACGAACTTACCTCGACAAGTGTTCGTAGGTTTATAATCTACTAATCTAATACTTTTTCTTTTCCTCTATCCAATTCCGTACTAGGTCTATCCGGATCTATACGAATGAATTTAGCTCAATTTAATACAATTCATGCTCAATTCAATCCAATACACATCTGTGGGAAAATTACTATTTTGCCCCTATACTTTTGATTAATTATGATTTCGTCCCTAGGCTCGAAAAATAAAATTCATACAATTTAATACTTTATTTCAAGCCTAGCCGATTTTTATATGTCATAATAGCAGCCCATGTATTTCATAAAATTTAGAATTTTTCTAAATTTTCCATTTTTTTCAATTTAGCCCCTAAACCATAATTTCATCAAAATTCTCTTTACAAAAGTTGTTTATCTATCAACAACCTTTCATTTTCTACCATAAAACTTTAAAATTCATACATATTCATCCATGGAAAAACCTTAACACTTTAATAGTTTTACAAATTAATCCCCGAGATAGTTAGATTAAGCTATTACGATCTCAAAAACATAAAAATTATTAAAAACGAGATAAGAATACATACCTAATTAATCAAAATAAGCTTGATTGAGCTCAACTCTCATGACTAGGGTTTCCATGTTTTAATTTTTAGGAAAGATGATGAAAATGATGATATTTCTATTATTCAATTCATTTATCATCTTTATTTTTCATCTTTCCAATTTAATCCTTTTATTTTCTTAAATTTCCAATGATGAATAATCGCCCTTATCTACTAACTCCTCTAAATGGTATATTTTCCACATAAGGACCTCAAATTTTGAATTCTATAGTTATTTGATCCCTTTAGCTACTAGAATTTAACTTTTGCACTTTATGCAATTTGGTCCTTATCATAAAATTAAACATGTAATCGGTAAAATTTCTTATCAAAATTTTCATATGATATTTCGATCATAATGCAGACCATGAAATAATATTAAAATAATTTTTCTTCTGAACTCAGATTTGTAGTCCCGAAACCACTGTTCCGATTTCACTGAAAACGAGCTATTATACAGCTAGATAGAGATGATGAGACAGTGGCAGAACTGATTGATGTTAAAATACATCTTAATATGGAGATGGAAAAATAATAGATGTATTAGGAGCAAAATGCATATGCAAATTGGTGGCGAATGAGAGATATAAATACGTCATATTTCCATAATTTTGCTTCCCAATGAAGGAGTATGAATCGCATTCATAGATTACAGAATGGGGAAGGAGAAATGGCATCATATGTTCATGAGATGAAAATGATTGCTCGTGATTATTTTGCTAACATTTTCTCTACAACAGGTAATTGCAACTTGAAGCACGTTTTGTCTGGAGTGGATAGATGTATAACAGATAGCATGAATCAAATGTTGACTATTGAATACACAGAAGAGGAGGTTTATTTGGCTTTAAAGAATATGGGTCCAACAAAAGCATTAGAGGCAGATGGTTTTCTAGCCTTTTTCTTCTTGAAAATTTGGCACATTATTGGACGAGAGGTCAATTCTTTTTGTCTTGAGATTCTTAATAAAGGTTAGTCGTTGGAAGCTCTGAATGTTACGAATATTGTGTTAATTTTGAAAATTAGTCATCCTTCGAATTTAACGAATTTTTGCCTTATAAGCTTATGTATGGTTTTGTATAAAATGATTTTAAATATGGTAGCCAATCGATTTCAAAAGGTGTTGGATTATTGTATTGATGAAGCGCGTAATGCATTTGTCTCAAGAAAATTGATAATGGACAATGTTCTCCTTGCTTACGAAATTTTACATACTTTTAAGTTAAGAAGGGCGGATAAGAGAGGCTTTATGGCATTGAAATTGGTTATGAGTAAGGCTTATGATCGTGTTGAATGGCTTTTTGTTAGAAGTATGATGTTATGAATGGGTTTTGCAAGTTCGTGGGTTGATTTCATTATGAATTGCATAAGTACTATCTTATACTCAGTTATTATGAATGGTGAAAAATGAGAGATTTTTAAACCGACGAGAGGATTATGTTAGGGGGACCTGTTGAGTCCCTATTTATTTTTAATTTGTTGAAGGGGCAAAGGTATGTCGAAAAGGACCTCAAATTTCTCATTTAATGTTTGCTGATGATTGTATTTTATTTGGGGAAGTCATTGAAAGGGGGGCAAATACCATCAAAAAGATACTTGAAGAATATGGAAATTGTTCTGGGTAGTGTGTTAATTATGAAAAATCTACTATTTTTTACAGTACAAATACTTCAGATCATGATAGAAATTCTGTTTCGCAGATACTTAATGTTCGAGTTTCAAAAATTCCAAAGAAAAATCTCAAATTGTCCAGTATGATGGGAAGGGGGAAACGGTGGGCTTTTCAGATATTAAAAGATCATATGAAGTCAAATTTTTATAGTTGGAGCACCAAATTTCTATCATAAGGGGGAAAAGAGGTATTTATAAAATTAGTTTTATAGGTAATTCCGACCTATTCAATGCCATGTTTCCTACTACCAAGATCTATTTGTGGGGAACTAGAAAGTATTATAGGGAATTTTTTATGAAAAAAAGGACATGGGAAGCTTGGAATATACTGGTGTGAGTGGAGTCGTTTATGTGAATTAAAAGAGAATGAAGGTTTGGGTTTCCAGAGTTTGACAAAGTTTAATTTAGCTTTGCTTGCAAAACAAGGGTGGCGATTAATTAATTGTCCAAATTCCTTGTTCACACGTAATTTGAAAGCAAAATATTATCCGACTATTTATTTCTTAAATGCAGGGCTAGAGAATATACCTTCCTATACCTAGAAAAATCTGTGGGATGCAAAAGGACTTCTCAAAGATGGTATGTGCTGGAGAGTAGGGATGGGGGCCCAAATTTCGGTGGCAAAGGATGCGTGAGTGTCGGGATTTGAAAATTACAAAATACAAAGTGATGTTAATAATATTGGCATCAATTTTGTGGCGGACCTAATTGACTTTAACTCGAGGCGATAGAAGGTGGAAACAATAAGGAATACCTTTTGTGAAAATGATGTGAACAGAATCCTCCAAATTTCTTAGCAATGGAAAAAGACTTTGAGTCTACCTCAAAAAGTGAAACTGATGTAGCGGTTATTAATCGCTAATACAGTCACTATGCCTAGACTAATTTATACAAGAGAACTAAGCTCTTAAAAGGCTAATCTAATGTCAGCAGTAGGAAGACTCACTCTTTTACCCTCATCCATTCTAAGACTACACTCTTTCTGACTTATACTATATATGCAATGCATGTTATATATATAATCATGGTTGTTTGAACTAGAGTAGACAATTGAATTAGGAACCGATCAGGAGATTAATTTGAAAAGTGACTTTGAACCAAATAAATCGAAAACCGATTGAACCAAGTTTTTTTTATTTAAATTTTTTATTTTTTATTAATTTTTTAATTGAATCGGTGAACCAGTAACTTGAAAAGAGTCATTAGAATCGACATGACACTGAAGAGAGCATCAAGAGTGGAAGAGTCAAGGTCGAAACATCACCCTCTAGACATTGACCATGATAGCCACCAAGGCAAAACCTAGTGCGATGGCACCAATGACCATCGAAACTCGAGTCTAGCGGAGGATCAAAGAAACATCAACATCTAACCATGAACGATTGAAGCTTCACAAAGTAAGAGAGGTACATGAAGAAAACAAAGAGAGAAAAAAAAATGAGTCATTCAAGGCAGAGCTTCATTGACCATCAAGGACGACAATTGAAAAAGATTAAAACAACACGTGGAACTACATGACATTGGCTTTCGCTGGCAATCGATGGCAAATCATAAGACAAAATTAATGTGGCAAGAATAAAAAAATATATTTTTACTGTAAAATTATCAAGTGTCACCATATTATTAATCGTTAATATTAAGCTAATATATTTTAATAATGTTAATCAATCACATAAAAAACAAATTAACTTGTACAGATTAAATTTTTTAAAAAAAAGTTTATTTGATTGGAGTGGGATTCTGGGCTTACTGGGCGAGCCACTTGGCCCCGAGCAAGCAGTAATATCGATGAGATGAGAATGAGAAACCCAAGATAATCCAAAGCATGGACATGATGATTATCCTGCCATGTCCTACAATTCCACGTCATTCTCAATACACTCATCATTGTCACTGCCTAAATGCTTTAGCTTTTTGACAAGTTCCGTTATACTTACAAAAATTGCCGTCTATTCTACACTAAAGTAGATGCTCGCCATTGTTGCATCTTTGGCTACTTCTCTTGTAGCTTAATCTTGTTTCTCACTCTTCTCCTCCTATTTATTTGATCTTCGGCTACTTACAGTCTTCATCTGGGCTTTTAGATTTTTTTTCTTTTGTTTTTCTGGCAGTTGTTCCTTTGTGTTATTCATGGCACACACTCTTGGTCTTACTCAACCAGCAAACATAGAACTCCCCAAGGTGAACGCCCCATTTTTTAATTGACTTTTTGGGTTTAGATTTAATTTTTTAATATTGAAATTTCTGACATTTCGCTAACGGGGATAATTTATATTTATCGATTGTTTGGATTTTTTTTGTTTCAAACTTTGGTCATGGATTGGTTCTTTAAAGGGTCTCTAAAAGTTGATATTTTGATGTGCATATCATTGGATTGATGAGTACAGGCTTGATTTTTAAATTAGCTAAAAGAAATTGTCAGTCTAATGTTTGTGAAAATGCTTGAAAGATCTCTTTTGCTGCAAAAGAGATCGATGTGGCAGAATGGAAAGGGGACTTACTTGCAGTTGGGGTCTCTGAAAAAGACATGACCAAAGATGAAAACTCCAAGTTCCAAAACCCAATTTTGAAAAAATTAGATGGCCTGTTGGGTGGTCTCTTAGCTGAGGCCTCTTTTGAGGAGGATTTCACAGGGAAAGCTGGCCAGTCCTTGGTTCATAGACTTCCAGGCCTTGGCTCCAAAAGGGTTGGTTTGTTTGGCCTTGGTCAGTCAGCTTCATCGCCAGCTGCTTTTCATGGTCTTGGTGAGGCTGTTGCTGCAGCTGCAAAGACTGCTCAAGCCAGTGGTGTCGCCGTCATCCTTGCCTCTTCAGAATGTCCTTCCGCCATGTCGAAGGGAAACACTGCTGCGGCTATTGTATCTGGTAATGCTCTTATGATTACTTAGTATCATGATCAATGTTCTTATTCTGAAGTTTGAAGTTTATCTTAGTTGAATGGTTTGGTTTTCGATAGGGACGGTGCTGGGATTATATGAAGATAATAGATACAAATCTGAGTCAAAGAAACCACAGCTTAAATCTCTGGATATTCTTGGTCTTGGAACTGGACCAGAGATAGAGAAGAAGATAAAGTATGCTGAAGTTGTTTCTTGTGCTATAATATTTGGAAGGGAGCTTGTGAATTCACCAGCCAACGTACTTACCCCTGGTTCGTACGAGCACTATTCTTGTATTTTTTTTCCAATATTCCTTTCTTTTTTGCATTTAATTGTAAGGATGAT
The DNA here is from genome assembly GCF_007990345.1 of Gossypium hirsutum. Classification (NCBI taxonomy): domain Eukaryota; kingdom Viridiplantae; phylum Streptophyta; class Magnoliopsida; order Malvales; family Malvaceae; genus Gossypium; species Gossypium hirsutum. The sequence goes on along the minus strand of NC_053449.1, from coordinate 59,336,427 downwards.
TATTGTTTAATTTTATGTCTGAAGGTGTAATTCGAAGGCTGAATTTCTAACTTGTCAATGACAGTGAGTTTATTGTTTAGATGGGGCAATAAAAAGGAGAGAAAATTTGTAATTTCTTTGAACCAATGTGTCTGTTTATGCTTGCAGCTGCATTAGCCGCAGAGGCTTCAAAGATTGCTTCACTGTACAGTGATGTTCTGTCTGCAAACATCTTGACTGAAGAACAATGCAGGGAATTGAAGATGGGATCTTATCTCGGAGTTGCTGCAGCATCTGCAAATCCTCCTCATTTTATTCATTTATGCTACAAACCACCAAGCGGACCTGTTAAAACCAAGTTAGCATTAGTTGGAAAAGGATTGACTTTCGACAGGTAATTTCATAAATAATTACATTGACATATTCTAACAGGCGAATATTTTATGATTCAGTTACCATAGGAACTATCCAGCAATGTATTGTTCAGGTTTTTACTACTTGTCTTAAATGTTCTTAGTGGTGGCTACAATATCAAGACTGGACCTGGTTGCTCGATCGAAACCATGAAAGCAGACATGGGAGGTTCGGCAGCTGTTTTTGGTGCGGCAAAAGCCCTTGGACAAATCAAACCTTCTGGAGTAGAGGTAATTCATTTGCTTGCTCTCATTTTACTATTGTTGCTCTCCATCTCTGTGCAATCTTTTCTTATTGTGTTTTATATGTTTGTTTATATTTGTTTACTTTTTCTGATTTCTGCATCAAATCTAGTCTTTCACTTCATAAATTGTCCTAATACGCAGGTTCATTTTATTGTTGCATCTTGTGAAAACATGATAAGTGGAAAGGGTATGAGGCCTGGAGATATTGTCACAGCTTCAAATGGAAAGACAATTGAGGTATAGTTTGTTCTATTCTAGCCAAAAAAAAAGAAAAAGAAAATTGAGGTATACATGAAATATATATGGTATTGTGACATTCATAGTTGGGTTCTTTCTTCGTTGTCTTTAATAAATTACTTGTTGCTCACTATGCGGATTGCAGGTTAATAACACTGATGCAGAAGGTAGGCTTACACTAGCAGATGCTTTGGTTTATGCTTGCAACCAAGGTGTTGAGAAGGTAAAGCCAAAAACTAGACATCGTAAATTTGTGATTAGAGTTGTAAACTTGGTAGTTTCAATTGCTTATTTTGTATAGATAATCAGATTTCCATTTTTCAAGTCTGGTTGACTTATTTTGCAGATAGTTGACCTGGCAACACTAACCGGGGCTTGTGTTGTTGCTCTTGGACCCTCAATTGCAGGTATATACTTGACATATGAATTTTACAATCCCCGGAAAACAGTTTTTCGAACTTAGCTTTGGTTAGTTTCGGAAGCAGGTTTATGATAATTTTCTGCATGACAATTAAGTTCGGAGAAACAACAGGCAATCTGAATGTTTAAACATTTAAAGTTGGCACTTCAATATAACAATTTTTTTTCTTTCCATTGAAAGTGTTTTCCTTATTCATAGTTCGTTCGAAAGGCAAGCAGTCATCGTTTCATTGGTTGTTACTCAATTATTGAAACCAAAGCGGTGTGTGTGTACTGTCTCACCATTGCCAATTCATTGGAAAATTTTCTTTAGGCGTCTTCACACCCAATGATGATCTAGCAAAGGAGTTATTTCAAGCATCAGAGGCCAGTGGTGAGAAATTTTGGAGGATGCCATTAGAGGAAAGCTATTGGGAATCAATGAAATCAGGAGTTGCTGATATGGTAAATACCGGCGGTCGTCAAGGCGGTGCTATCAATGCAGCTCTGTTCTTGAAACAAGTATGTCAATTTTACTGTCTGTATATTTTTACACACTTAAACGATAGATATTGTAATGTCCACGGTCAAACCATGTTGCGGAACTTCATTGTTGTTGGAACTATGATTTTGCAGTTTGTTGATGAAAAAGTAAAGTGGATGCACATTGACATGGCTGGGCCTGTCTTGAATGATAAGAAGCATGTGGCAACTGGATTTGGCATCTCAACTTTGGTGGAATGGGTTCTGAAGAACTCTTCTTCTTAAATGAAAGCTTGGAACATGCTCTGTTGTGACGGTGGCAGACCGAAAAAGGAGAACAACCTGTTCGAGGTTGTTGGGTTCTGTAATATCTGTCCGATAAATAAGAAGCTTGTTGTTCGAATACTGCTCTGTTTTCTTTTGCTTTTTGTAGCTTGTTCCTACAATGTTATAACTACATAAAAGCTTTTTTACCAATAAATCTCTTTCCTTCTCATGTTTTATGGTGATTGTGTTCTAACTATATATATATATATATATATCAGGATATTTGGGTAACTTAAAAAAACATAATGGGTTAAAACTTCTTTTTGTTTAAGTTAGGTGTTTCAACTTGACAATTATTCTCATATTGGGGCTTAAACATTTTTTTTATCTACCAATACTTGATATTTCCTTGAAAATTTTAGAGTTTTAGCTTCAATGTGGGATTAATTATCAAATTTAGGTCTTAATATGGAACAATTGTCAAATTCAGGGACTAAGTTGGACAAAAAAAATTCAAACTTTAATACGAGAATAATTACTAAATTCAACTCTTAAATAGGGATTTAACCAAAAAAAATAAAAGGATAATTTATCCTACAAAACACTTCATTTCTCCTAGGTTCATAACAATTGAGTAGGAAGGAAGTAGAAATAAAAATAATAATTAAAGATAGTTACAAATGTGATTACTAAGAATACTTATAATTATGGGAAAATGTTGCTAAAATATTAAGAAAGTTACATTAAAACAAGTTACATTGGTTCACTAATTATTTTCCAGAAAGTTTTCTTAATAAAAAAAAGTTTATTATTAACAATTTAATGTAAAAATCAATTAATACATTCATTTTAAACTTAAATTTAAAATAAGTTTTAAATATTTAATATGTACGTAAATTAGAATATAAATTAAAATATAATTTGATAACACTTAAAACAAATTTAAATTGATTTTTAGGATTTCTTTTATTTAGAAAAACATTATATAAAAATAATATAAATAAATAATAAGAAAAAATCATTTTGTCTCAAAAGCAAATAAATAAATAAGCATGATGATGAGGAATTTATAATTTGGTGACCAAAATATAATTTATGCCGTATATGAATGATTAAACTTATATTCACCATTAAAAAATTTACTTCTAGAATACCGAAGGCTAGGGTTAACCCAAGTAAAATCTAATTTAATTTTTTTAAATAATTTTATTATAAGTTCTGATTATATTTCTTTTTAACGCAATCCCTAAAATTACCTATAGCTCCTCCCCTACCCATAGATAGAAGGATAATGTACTTTAGTGCACTTAAACCTACGTCCTCTTGTATTGACAATAATACCCATGCCAATCGAGCTAGACTCAATCTATAATTTTCTTTTCTTTTTTTTATTGTTCATGATCTAATTTTTCCTTGATGATTCATAAAAGTGGAATTATATATATATATTAGATATCAAATTATGATTTTATTTAAAGGGAAAATATGCGAAATTTTCATAAAAATAAAAGTCAAAACATGCTTAAATATTTGTAAAATTTAGTCCTTTTAGTTTTATTTTAGAAATTTAATCTATTTATTTGGTAGATTTTAAAATCTAAATAAAATTATTAATATTGTTAATATTTTTATTAAATTAATTGGTGCTACATTTTTTAAATTAAAAATATTCATTTGGTAATCATGATAATAAAATTGAATTTATAATTATATTTGAATTTTTAAATGCAAAAAGTAAATTGACTAAATTTTTTAAAATAAAAGTAGGAGGATAAATTTCTAACAAATATACATTCCTACCATTTGGAATTAATTGCACTAGATATACCTAAACTATGACCCTAATTTTAAATTGGTCACGAAACTTCAAAATATTCTAATTACATCTCAAACTATTGATGTTATATCAATTAGGTCCGTTGATTATTAAAACCCGTTAATTTAACAGTTAAATGACATGTCAAATCTTATGTGACATAGTTTAAAATATAAATTTCAAAGAAAAGTAAAAAATGACCGTATAATTTTTAAAACTAAAAACTAAAAAAAGAGTGAGTGATAAAGCTTTTGTAAAAGCTTCGAAAACCTAATAATCAATATTTGTACGATATTCATTTTTGCTTTAAACTATGCTACATAATATTTGACATCTCATTTAGCGGTTAAATTAATTATCTTGGTAATGGAACGACCTTATTGATATAACTTGAATGGTTTGGGATATAATTATAATGGAAATTTAAAATGAAAGTTAGAATTTGAGTGTGTATAGTGCAATTAACCCTACCATTACTGAAACAAACACGTAACACATGTAAAACCATCAGAGTCGACTTCATCAAAAATCAAGACCGTACATAGGAAAAAATGAAGCAAAACATGGTTCGTGGGTGCCAATGGAGGAGAAAGCTTCCCTTCATCAACATATATATAGTCGTTTCTCTTTTCCTCTCATTCTTCCTAACAAACTACCTCCTTTATTTTCTTTCTCCATTTTTCCCTTCGTTTCTTTCGTCCCAAACAAAGACCAAGAAAATATTCAACTCCATAAACACCACAATCGTGTCTTTTCAATAGGGAAAAAACTGGGATTAATCCAGGCTATCTGATCAAGATCCATAAAAAGGAAATTAAAACCATGGCGGGTCGTTGTTTTCACGTTGCATGGATCTTCTTCTCCTTGTTTTATCTCTTCTTCCTTCCTTCTCATTGCTTCTACCTCCCTGGTGTTGCCCCTGAAGATTTCAAAACGGTCAGTTACTTTCTTCACATGCATGCATGCATGTCAATGTTGATTTATGCATCATCTTCATTATAATGTGTTTTTGGATCTTTGGGTCGACTTGGATTTTCCATTCTGTTATTGGGTTTTATTCAGATCTGCGTTTTATGATCTCTTGAAAGTTTGTATCCCCCCCCCCCATTGTTTAAAGGATCCTAACATTATTCAAATTTATGTATTCTTCCATCAATGCCAGGGGGATCCATTGTTGGTGAAAGTGAATAAGATAAGTTCAACTAAAACACAACTTCCTTATTCCTACTATTCATTGCCCTATTGTCAGCCTGATCACATAGTTGACAGTGCAGAGAATCTTGGGGAAGTCCTTCGTGGTGATCGAATCGAAAACTCTCCTTACACGGTGGTGACTTCACAACTATGATTTTCTTTTACGTCTCTTTACACTCTATATCTTGGTTCTGTTTTGTTTTCAGTGATTAAAAAAAGGATCATTCTAATTTGCAGTTTATAATGAGAGAATCACGAATGTGCAATGTTGTATGTCGTAAAGTTCTTGATAAAAAAGCTGCAAAAGCTTTCAAAGAGAAGATAGATGATGAATATCGTGTTAACATGTGAGGGCTCTCAAAAATTTCCCATTTTCAGCATTATTTCTTCTTTTGAGTAACAATGGAATGAATATGTTTTTTTATGGTTTTGTTTGTGATATAGGATTTTGGATAATCTTCCATTGGTTGTTCCTATAAGAAGGCCTGATGTTGAAAATGCTGTAGTGTACCAGCATGGTTTTCATGTTGGTCTCAAAGGGAAGTATGCTGGGGTAAATACTAGATTTATCAGCTTGTTTTTTAGATTTATTTTTATTTTTATTTTTCAATTTGATGATGCAAACATAGCTGGTTTGTTGTTGTGAATTGTAGAGCAAGGAAGAGAAACATTTCATTAACAATCACTTGGCATTTACAGTCAAGTTTCACAAGGATCCATTGACAGAAACTGCAAGGATTGTTGGATTTGAAGTCAAGCCATTCAGGTTATTAGACTTTGTTGCCTTCAATATCTCTTATCAATGGTGTTTATTTTCTGTGTTTCTTAACAAATCATGTTGATGAATGCAGTGTTAAACATGAATACGAGGGTGAGTGGAACACGAAGACCCGTCTTACGACCTGTGATCCCCATGCAAAACGTGCGGTAACGAGCTCTGAATCTCCACAAGAGGTTGAAGAAAAGGAGATCATATTCACATATGATGTTGAGTTCCAGGTCAGGTCATGTACCTCTATGTAAATTGCATATGTTACTCGAACATATTCCCGAGCAACATTGGTTCTTGCTACTTGTTACAATTTGACTAGTCTATTTGATATTATTTCATTCTAATCACCTTGCTCCCAGTAATCTTGCAGGAAAGTGATATAAAGTGGGCATCTCGATGGGATACCTATCTTCTGATGGCTGATGATCAGATCCACTGGTTCTCAATTGTTAATTCTTTGATGATTGTTCTGTTCCTGTCTGCAATGGTGGCGATGATCATGTTGCGAACTCTCTATCGTGATATCTCCAAGTACAACCAACTCGAGACACAAGAAGAAGCTCAAGAGGAAACAGGGTGGAAGCTTGTCCATGGTGATGTTTTTCGGCCTCCAACAAACTTCGATTTACTCTGTGTGTATGTAGGAACAGGAGTTCAGTTTTTTGGTATGATTCTTGTTACAATGATCTTTGCTCTCCTTGGCTTCCTATCACCTTCAAATCGAGGTGGATTAATGACTGCCATGCTTCTACTCTGGGTCTTCATGGGCCTATTCGCCGGATACTCGTCGGCTCGGCTATATAAGATGTTCAAAGGAGCAAACTGGAAGAGCATCACACTCAAAACAGCTATTAAATTCCCTGCAACTGTCTTTGCCATCTTTTTTGTCTTGAATGCATTGATATGGGGTCAGAAATCCTCCGGTGCAGTACCATTCGGAACCATGTTTGCTCTCGTACTTTTATGGTTCGGCATCTCCGTCCCACTCGTGTTTGTGGGAAGTTATATCGGTTTCAAGAAACCTGTAAAAGAAGATCCAGTGAAAACTAATAAGATCCCAAGGCAAGTCCCGGACCAGCCGTGGTACTTGCACCCTGCGTTTTCAATCTTGATCGGGGGCATACTTCCATTTGGTGCTGTTTTCATTGAGCTCTTTTTCATCCTAACATCAATATGGCTGCATCAATTCTATTACATATTTGGATTCCTCTTCATTGTCTTCATCATTCTTGTTGTCACTTGTGCCGAGATCACAGTTGTTCTATGCTACTTCCAGTTATGTAGTGAGGATTACCAATGGTGGTGGAGATCATACTTGACTTCCGGTTCTTCGGCACTTTACTTATTCCTCTATGCTGCCTTCTACTTCTTCACAAAGCTCGAGATCACGAAACTGGTATCCGGAATGTTGTACTTTGGCTACATGTTGATTGTGTCGTACGCGTTCTTCGTACTCACCGGTACAATCGGTTTCTATGCTTGCTTCTGGTTCACTAGGCTCATATACTCATCGGTGAAGATCGATTGAATCCGTTTTTCGTGCGACTCGAATGAAATTTGCGGGTTTAATTCATCATGAGGATGCTCAAAAATCAAACCCCAAAACTGAATCAGAAATGCAGGACATTCTTTTGCTAGTGGACTTCACCAATTAAGTTTTGAATATTTTGATCATTGAAATGGTTTAATTTTTTTTTAGATTTCTCCATGGTAGTTCTTTGATTAATTTTTAGTTGTTAACTGATTCCATTACTGGTTTTGGACTAAAGAGATTATGAAGCAATCTCTTTTTAGAAGTCATTTTTCTTTTTGTCTAGAAATTAAGGAATTGTTGTATTCAGAGTTGATAGTCATGTGTCATCCTGCAATTCTGTCAATAAAGAATTTTCATAATCTTCCAATAAAGAAGATGATCAATTTATATACATTGTAGCAGGAGTTCAATTACTACTGAAAAATAAATAAATAAAATTTTGTATAAAAAATCAAAGAGTAAATTGATCATTTTATTAAAAATTAAAATTTTTATCTATTTTTACTGTTAAGTACTATCGTGATTGATGATACTAACATGGATCGATCGTTTTCATTCTTTTAAAATAAATAAATAATATCTCATAGGTAAATGGGAACTATATGTAAACCCATAGGCATAAGAATTAATGAAGCAACTTACAGTCTTTAAAATTTAAAGCAAGCCTTTACTTACAACTGTATTTCCAAACTGGAATGTCTATGTATTGGGTATATTGGTTTCAGATCTTCTAATCAAACGTAACAACAAATATAAAAATAACATCATGGATTACATATCAATCTCCGTCTTCAGCAGTAAAATCAGGTTCCGGAGGCTTTTGTAGTTTCACCAACTCCTTTGCGCTCTTAGCGTTCCGGTTCCGATGAATGCCACGAAGTGCGTTTGCAGCAAACTTGGAAGCTAAGAAAGTAGCACCGATGCTGTATGAACCTCCACCGCTGTTATTGCGGGTTCCATCTGATCCTGCTGCTGCTGCTTCCTCTTCTTCTTCCTTACGACGAAGCTCCTCCATGATCTTCCTCTTGGAATAACGCCGCCAAGCAGCTTGGATAAAGCAAGCTGCCCAGGTTCTCCACTGCTGTGAATGAAAACGGAATGTATGTTGTACCTGTCTACTGTGAAGACGCCTGAATTGACCGGCAACAAATTTTAATTCCTCAGCTATGAGGGCAAAAGCTTCGACCTCAGTTAAAGCCTTCACTGTCCGAGTAGATGTTGGAAGGCTAGCACCGGTTTTGGGATCCAATGCCCAAGTTAGAAGTTCCTCTCCACAGAAATCTCCTTCTTTCAGCAAACTGCGGTTGAAAAACCCACTCCTTCCACCATCTGTTGTTACACTCTCAAGACGGCCACGAATAATGAATAGCATCTCATCAACAGGATCCCCCTCTCGGACTATGTAGGTGCTCTCAGTAAACAGGCATGGTTTCAGCCGTTCACAAATGGCATCAAGCAATCTCTCATCCATACTCTCAAACAGAGGAACCTAGAAAAATGAAAGCCGTTAGCGCATACGATGGTGCCAAGCAATACAATATCGGATGCCAGTCGAGAAAAGACCACAATGGAAGGATCATACAAAAAAACAGGAGGAAAAGGAAATGGAATTGAAGGAAAATTTATTAAGCCTATGCGTAAATACGGAACTGAATTGAATCATGAAATATAGCAAAAACAACTTCTAGAGACACACCAGATCATCCACTAAACGAAGATAGTACAACATGCTACTGATCACTTTCATATATAATGCAAACACGAGATTTATGTTATGGGGAAAAGTTGTATTCCATAGGCTTCAGAACATGGACACAGAAAGACAAGTGAAAGGTAATCCATTGCACGAAAAATAAAAAAACTTGTACTACTCAGTTCTCACTACTGCTACTAAAGAAGACACCAAAACACAAAGAAAAGAACTTACCTTCTAACCAAAGCCAGACAGAGGTGCCTCTTAATATCTCTCCTCAGATCTTTGGGAGGCTCTGGACCAAGTTCTCTTCATCAACACCACGTGTTTCCAACCACTTGTATTGGTCATAACGCCTCACCCGTTCCTCAAGTCCTGGGGAAGCATACGATGATGCATCCATTGTTCTGAATCACGCCTTTTAATCCTCATTTCTTCTAGCCGAATGGTGAGAGATTGAAGATAGGTCTGTTTACAACATTGAAAACAACAACAATGCCAGAACATTCTCAAATCAATTTTGCTTTCTACAGTCTCAAGTCTCAACTAACTAACTGGCTAAATAAAGCTTGAGATAATATTCAAAAATCTACCTGCATGTTCCAATCAGAAGCGCAAAGAGAATGAGTCCAAAATGGCAAGTGCGATGGAGAATATGACCTCACCAGGGTAGGTGCTAGTTTCAAGTCCCTGGCCAAGGGTACTGCAAATATATTGAAGGAAATACGCAGAAGAATCTTAGGAATCAGCTGAATATAAGTTAAACACAAGCATAGAGAGCATATAATAACAAGAAATTAACCGTGCCATATAAGGATAAGTCAAAACAGTAGGTACCAAGGGCAAATAACCAAAAATCAAGTTAGGAAGCATTAAAGCATAGGGGAGAGGCCTTTTATTTATTTCTTTATTATATAGTCTAGCAACTAAAGGCCAAGGATTGATGAAGATAGGAAGGTAAGACTTCAAAAAGAGTAGCAAAGATGGTACAAATATAAGACTAATGTTCTGAAATGGCAACAATAACTCATAATCCATGAGTATGTGGGTACACGTGGCTGAGTTCTTAGGGTTCAATCAGTAGGAGATGAATGTGTAATAGATGCTGCATTAAACATCCAAGTCCCTGTAAATAGATCACAAATAACAGAAAGCAGAACACAACCTAGAGTGTATCTATTTCGCATGCACTGCCAAGAAGACAAGAAAACTTTCCACACAAGTAGTGTCTTGCAAGTTCTCTTTCAAACAATCATGATAAATGAATTATCAATGTCGATATGAAAGCAATTTGCTACATAATAATCAAAACAGTGCAAATACATAACAGAATCACATTTTATTTTTATTTTCTATTATATTAATCAGCAGTTAGAAGGACATGATTCCACTCAAATTCTGTAGACCCCCACCATAAACAGTAGCCAGTATTTGGAAAAAGAACTTTGTTGATGAAACAATACCAGATGACAAAGCATGTGTGGAAGATTCCGAAATCAAATGGAGGATTATCAATATTGTCATCAGCTGGGCACTTTTCTTTAAGAACAGGTGTCTTTGGTATTATTCCATACTCCATAACCTTCCATATTGCTGATTCCCGCAGGTATAAGAAATTTGTATTGCATTTATCCCTACCAATATCCTTACAAGCCTTCTGCCAGCAAGTATTCATTTCGTTCTACGGCTTACCCAGTACCAGGAATGCCCCCCTACTATCTGAATCATTCATCCAAAAAAAAAAAAACACAGATCAAAATATAAATTACACAAGTAATCAAGTTTGTTAAAGAACAGATTAGAGCGAAAATTGTGACCTAGAGATCAAAAGATGGCCCTAAATCAAAGAAGTGGGAAGAACAAATAACAATAGGTTTTATTAGTGCAATAAAGATGCATATTGATAGGGACTTACATGACTACAAAGCATATATAATAACAAATAATATGCAGCTCCCAAGCTTCAGCAAGCTGTTGTCTTTTTTTTGTTAAGGGTATAATTAGAAATCGAGGGATACTGAACAAGCGATGAAACAAGGCCTGTTTTTGCTACACTCTGAACCATTGGACCATGAAGAATCGCCACAACATCTTTATGAAAAATTGAGAAAGCAGGTGCTTTGTCGCGTTCCTGGATGTATGCGCAATGATGTCATCAATTATTCAGGTAGATTACTACTCCTTTATGACTGACATAATTGGACTCTAATCGCATATCCTGAAGAAACTATAACCGATTTCACTTAAGGAGAATCCTATGCGTTCAAAGCATTACCCATGTGAATTAACAGTAGCCAAGGATGACAGAAAAAAAATGCAATGAAAAAATTACTTTAACATAGTCCATATATACAACACAAACCATCAGTTGCTCCCTGTTTCACACTTTAAATAACAGAATACATGCGGTAAAGAGTGTGTCAATGTGAAAAAAAAGAAGCAGTATACAAAGAAAGTTAATACACATAAAGCAGACAATAATGAAGCAAAACAAGAAGTAAGAATGAACAATACTACAACATCAGATGGAATAAAAATAAAATTGTGGCTCACCAAACATGGATACATGAGAAGGAAAAAAATCAATAAAGAAAGATATAATGCAAGAAACAGAGAGCTAGATGCATTAGAACAAATGATAATATGCAGCATTCTGCTATTGAATACTGAAGGAAACAACTGTTAAGACCTGTGGTAATGGAAGCACAGCAAGAAAATCAAGGAAGAAATATTGCAGCATGTATCGCTTGGCTATTCGTGCGGATCATCAAAGTTCACCTCGTCCAAAACTCGAAAGTGTGCATGTAAGCAGTACGGAACTGAAGAGCCATGCGGATAAGATAAAAAAGCATCTATATGTCCGCAAGTGTTGCAGTGACGCTAAACTTTTATCAATAGTAGGACACTTTTCTGGATCATTAATAACAGGAAGAAAAAAAATAGAGGTCCACTGATACCAGCCAGAAATACTAGTGAAAAATAATTTATTGCATAGCAAGAGGATTTATCCTGAGGATCAAATATTTTCTTTTCTGATACTTAAGATTCCCTAGGAACACGAACTCGAGAAACCCCAAACCAAGTGAGCGCCAATTGACTTAAGTCCTTCAGATCCCTTTCTGATCCCTCTCTTGAAAGATCTAGATGTTCTATGTTGCATGGCAGAACGACCTATCCTCAATGTAAACCCACAATTTTTCAATCCTGCAGCAGAGGGTGATGATGATCTAGAGTCCAAGTCATCCACCTGGAGAAAATAGAAGAAACTTAAAGATGATATGTCTTCCCTAAATAATTTACCCAACAGCGTAAGCTATCAGCCTTAACTCTAACCACGAGAGAATAGAGAAGTGGGAAAGAAATTCAGAATAATGCTTTGGTACCTGACAACTTCTCCCTTTGTCCACTCATATACTGAGCTTTATGACCACAATCAAACATTTTTTACAATAGAGTGCATAAATACTCCTGCAATCCAGCCAACGATCAATCAGTGCCAGCAATTAGAGAGTTTCTTATGCTATCATCATGATCAGCAGTTAAGCAGCTACAATTCCAGAAGATAGCAAAGCAAGAAAATTCAAATGTTTGAACAATAAGGAGGAAGCACAAACCTATTTTCCGTAAGACCAATCAAATTTATGATCGCAAGAAGTAACATAACTGCATATAATTATGTCTGTAGTTCTAAGAGATTTCAACGCTATAATTGGAGAAACCAATTCCATCATTCAATCCTTTCAAGTGGATTCAGTTCCAGTTGAAATAATTTGGTGAATTAAATTTAAACTCAGACTAACAAATGCTCCAAAAGACCCTAAATTTATAATCATCAGATTAGTGTTATACACTTGTTGAAGAACTGAACTAGTCCATATTCTCAAGATCAAAATTAATCACTCTCCTTCAAAATTTCAACTAGCATATGCTCTACAATCGCTATTTAGAAGCTAAACATAATTTTAACCGATAGCATAATTACCAAAGCTGAAAATTCATCTCTTTATTCCGATCAAGTAACAACCATAACAATAAAATCTCTACCTTTCCACCTCTACTTACAAGTGTATTTTGCTAAAATCGATTAAGCAAACCTAATTGAACCTACACCACCTCTTCTACAGTTACAAAGCGCAAATTTCATCTCTTTATCTACTGATCAATAAAAAACCATAATTTTCACTAAAATCTCCACCTTTCCTAATTAATTCTATTTTTAGCAGTTAAATGCAAACGAGCAATTCCTACCTATTCTACTGATCCTAAATGCTGCAAAAATAAGTCCTTTCAGTTACAGCTCAATCTTTAAGAATCAATTACTCTTATTACCGCTTAATGAACGGAATTCGCTCAAGTACGAAGAAATAGAAAGAAGTGACTGCAGATTCGAAACTCTTAGCTAAACTGTCACTCATTAAATCTACCAAAAAATTGATAATTACAAAGAAAAGAAGAAGATATCTTTCAAACTATAAGCAATTTAAGAATCTAAAGAAAACGTAATATTTAAAATATCTAATAATTAATAATGGAAACTTACAGATCCTTCAATTTACTTCAAATGACAAGCTTCTTAAATGTAAAACAAACAGTTTACATGAAGCGCGACTGATAAGAAGATGTGGAGAAAGAAAAACAATGAAATGTCTGACTAGTAGATAACTTCCGAAGAACCACCTACGAAAGAGATAAGTGGAATGATTAAATCTACAATTTTACTCATTGTAGAAAGATTAATAATACAATTTAATCAACCAGATTTGACTACTACCATTTGAATCAGGACTGAAAGTTTAATTTCGAAAAGCAGTGTGGCTAAAATCAACCATATCAAAAATATAATTAAATCTAATCAAATTAAAGTATAGGGACTAAATCCACAAATTATGCATAGTACATGGACTAATAGCTACTTTTTACCTATTTTTACGAAGCAATGCTTTAATAGAATAACACAACACAATCTTAATTACATTATAAAGCAAATAAGTTGAGGAAAAAAATTTATTTTGAGTTAATCTTAGACAAGTGAAATTTGATTCCGAAGTTTCTGATTTTTGTAAAGATTAATATGTTAGTTCACTGTATATAAAATAAATTCAAATACGTTTTTTAATCATTAATGGCTAGTTAACTAAGAGATACTAGTAAAAAAATGTTCCTTTATTAATGAGAGGTGATTTGTTTCTCATATATA